>NC_043003.1:74191961-74221961 GCF_006345805.1 Octopus sinensis | reverse complement strand
TGTGTGTGTGTGTTATATCAGTATCAGCGGCCAACAGTGTTTGGGCATAAGCGAAGTCAGCTAAGGTTAAATATGATTGTGATATACTTCAAATGCTGAAGGCACATTCTTTGCAGTTACCGTGGAGAAAAAAATTATCCGCTATGGAGCAGGATTAAAAACACCATATCTATCCAGTGCTGCCACCTGGCGCGTACCCAGGCATCGATATTTCTACCTTGTTAGCCGTATACAAACACTGAATGTATACAAATGTGTTTATTGTGAACATTACTTTATATAATAACTAGCAGCTAAGCCCGGTCGGTTTGGATGATGTGGCTGTAAAACCTGCTCTGTGTAAGCATTCAACTTCTTTGGGTACGTTTACGTTGAATGCAATTTTAGAATGACTCTTTCATTCAAAACACTAAAAATAATTGACCAACAAAACAAAGAACGAAGTTTCAACCAAATCAAAAAATAAACCCAAATAATAAGCGAATAAAGATGAACCATCCCATTTCCATTGCGGACCCGTACACGCACACAAGCAAACACACACATTAACATACCCTTTTTATATACACACATACATTGGCAGAGAGTTGAAACGCTGCTTGATTTATTTTTTAGCGTACAATATTCATCATCCCACTACTAAATATGACACCACCCCATCCTTCCTTATTCATCTATCACCCCATCCTTTCTCATTCATAAACACAAGAGTATTATTATAGTAGATGATCTCGGTAATCATGGGAGTTATGAAAAAATACAAAGCACAGCATCACCACTAGATGGTTCTACACATCTGTGTAATATTTCGCGTAATTCTACCCAGCCGTTTGACCGTGAATTCCAAGAGAAGAAAGAATCGCCCATGTCAAATTTATATGTATAGATTTATATATCCATATGTCGCATTCGTCACCAGGTAATAAGAGTATGAAACCATTACTTAACAAGGTTGCCATACATATATACATTAAAAAATTGAAGAAATTTAATTTCTAGGTCTTGAAAATTCCCAAATTCCAAGATTAATTATTAATAGTTATTCAGAAAAAACAACAATTATATTATAGTAGTACTTTGATAATTTTCTCAACCGATTCAAGTTATGCGTTCATGGAATATTTCTGTTTTTTCTACAATATAAAAAATTCCCTTTGTATATCTTTATTAACTATTTCTCACATGTCAACCAGTGTAAGCAATTTTTGTGTGCTAATGTATATATATATTTTCTCTCTGAAATATTCTTGATTTTGGTGTCAATGCCATGTTTCTCCAAGACATATTCTAGTTATTTCAATGAAGCATTTCAATTAGCGCTAATGTTAATTTAACCAACAGTTGAATATGATAATTAATTATTAATTGTCAAGACAGATGACATAAAGTGCACTGATTTTATACATCAGCAGAGTATTCAAGATTTTGGATACTTTGCATGAGTTTCGGGGAATTTAAAGTTGGCATCAACACCGTCAATTATATAATCCAATTATGTATATATAGTAGTAATCCAATCGCATGCTTCAAAAGGTGATATCAATGTATGCTATTATATATACACGCATGTCCCATAGAGACTGAGCTCAAAATCCAGCAATTTGATCTTCAGAATATGTTGAATTAATTTAACTGCATATACTATTATTATTTTCGAAATGCGATTTTATACTTTTCACAAGCGGGCAAATTTGTCCATGTGTGCGTGTGTGAGTGTGTGCATGCGTAATCCTTGTGAATGCGAGCGTACGAGCTTTGTGTGTATGCGTGTGAGTGTATCCTTGTAAACGATTGCTGAGGGTGTGCATATGTAGGTTGAATGTATGTGCATATATAGATACACCGAGAGACGAAGAAAGAAGGAAAGACAGAAACTCGTAAAATTGACATAGAAGACTGAAGCAAATTAGAGAGTTGTATGTTAGATGAAGTGCTAAGACAAGGAGATAAGAAGATAAAAGAGATACAAGCGAGTTAAGAAAGAAATAGTTAAATAAAAAGAGAGATGAAAGTATTGATAACGATTGGTTTCGGTAATCGACAGATAATCTTAGAAATGAATGTTGAAGTAATTGCAATTCAGAATAGAAACGTGTGTCATTGGAACAAGCAAGTGAATATATAAAGAAAGGAGTTGATTTGAATTTGGAAAATATCCCACATTCGTTAATTATGTATTTGAAATGTTGCTTTCATCTCATGTTTTGAAATAATTTCACTGGTTATAGGGTACAGCTTTGGTATATGATGGTATCATTTTACTGTATATCTAAAACATTTGTCATGACACATTGTTCCTTTCATTATAAGAGGCAGAAGTACTGTAATGTTCTTCAACCATACTGGTGTTATAGATGCTGCTATAGAATTCACCTTATTTCTGAAATCATTTATATCTCTTTTTAACAAATAATACATATGTTGCTATAAAGTTGATGAACCATGAATCATCATCATCATCATAATAATAATAGTAACCATCATCATCATCAGCATCCTTTTCCTCCTCCTCCTCCTGCTCATCATCATCATTATTATCATCATCGTCATCATATTTACTGTCGGTGTTACTATAACCACCGCCGTCACTATATTTATTCAATTCTAGCTTGTTGTGCGTCTGTAGTGGGTGTGTGTGTGTGAAAAACTAAGCCAAAGCCAAATCTGGAGGCAGAGGTTGTGCAAAACATTAACGTCAATTTCTGATATTATTATTCCCTATAAGAAGTCGAAGTAGACACAGCAGTAGCGGCAATAAATATTGGTCTAGATTTCTTTGTATAATGCCGTGATGAAAAGGTTATAGATTCTAACCTTTGATAATGCTAGCACAGTCGTCACGAGTGAAAAGCTGTGTCGACATTATCAACCTTGCAATTAATAGCTAGATTTTTATTTTACAGCTACTAGGAACTTAAACACATATAAACACAAAATCCGACTCAATATTGCCTTAAGCTAATGAAAAATTGTCACATTGAACCAAGGACATTTTGGCAAGATGTTGACTCCCAACTACATTATTCTCACTTCGATATAACGTGCATGTACTAACGGCATTCCCTATCAAAGCAATGTGTTGATAAATAGCATATGGCATAAATTGGTATGAGGTTACTATACGTATCTTAAAAACACGCACACATAAATCTATAGATGATACGCCAACTCGTGAAGCGTTCAGTATGCTTCGGCTCTTCAAGGCGGTGCTCCTGCATGCCCTCGCTCCAATGATAGAAACATAAAAGAAACTGGTATGAATAGGATCAAAATTACACAGAGTACAAATGATAGAGAAAATTGAAGGGAAGAGTTGAAGTGTCCGACGACTGTATCTGATGTCATAGAGATTCATCATTGCGACTTCCATATTAAGGTGAACTACACTTTCCGAAATTCTGATGGATCACTGAGCCCCTAGAAACAGCTATTGAACTTATAATACCATGCCTCTTCATTACGTTTCTCTGTCGTTTGTACTCTGTATAAGTTTGATCTATTCATGTAAATATCTCTCTATATATATATACACCTAAATATTCATCGTCAGATATTTTTCAGTCTTTGATCTCTCTTTGATTGCATGCATCTCTCTCTCTCTCTCTCTCTCTCTTCTCAACATGTATATATATATATATATATATATATATATATATAGAGAGAGAGAGAGAGAGAGAGATTTTGCAACTACATCATATCCCAGGGGCCAGATATTATCTCGTATATATTTTGAGGCAACTGATCTCTACCAAAGATACTCGGCGTTGCTTTGTTTGTGTGGGTATATATATATATATATATATATAGAGAGAGAGAGAGAGAGAGAGAGAGAGAGAGATTTTGCAACTACATCATATCTCAGGTTATATATATATATATATATGTATGTATGTAAGTATATGTATATTTATAATTACAGTTATGTCGAAACCGTTGATACGGAAAAGTGCAGCATTGATGACAATGCATTTGTGGAATAAATGACGGTCGGATTCGAGTAAGCGACATGTAATACGTCCATTTTGAAGACTCCGGGCCCTAACCTGATATGGAAAATCGGGAGTGCTGCGGAATATAATTTTTGAAGTATGACCTCTACAACAGCGCGTAAATTTTGTTCCCTGTTCTACAGAAATACATCAGGTCTGATATACTTGCACCGAATTGGTGTTTTCATTGGAATGTTTGAACAGTATTCTTCGCTTTTAAATCACTTTTAAATATATGCTGGTTCTGTCATATCTTTGATGCATATTGCTGAGCAATCCTTCTTGGGGATAGTGTTGAAAATTGATTTTGCAACTACAGCATGTCTCAGGGGGCAGATACTATCTCGTACACATTTTGTGACAACTGATTATGATATTGGTTATATATTCTACTCTGGTATGATTGAGCCAACAGTTTCTTCAACAACATGAAGGTTAGACGATATCTCTGTACATTTTGCTTATCAGATATTTAGTAGGCATTTCCTGTCCCTGCAATGGGAAAGTATAACCTTTTAGATGGGATCCAATGCACCTATCACATACGCTTCGAAGGCTATTTTTTCTGTCAATGTTGTTACCCTCTAACTTATGATGTTGTTACTTTCCATTTTGAGTTTGCATGCAAATAACTCACTTCTTTTATTTTGTTCAGCAGACGTTGTCTGAGTGATAGATTTTGACATCCACTGGCTGTTTAGACTTAAGTGAAGGTCGCTTCTGCAACTCTGTAGTAGTATTACTTTCGAATTTCATTTCATCATTGTGTATTGCATGTAGGACATATCCATGAACCAGTTCAAATTACCATGTGCAATAAGTTCCGGAGCGCATGCTGCTTGCTGCCGAATGTTAATGTAATATGATGAGCATGGGAATTAGCACTTCGTTTCGTTAACCCGAGAAATATGCTTGTTTGCGAAATAAAAGTGCCGTCGAAATGTTAGTAAATTTTCTGAATAATCTTAAAAGGTTATGGGCGTAACATTTTAATCATGTTTGAAGTAAACGTTATTGTTATGCAATTCACACACGATATTGTTTACTGATGTCGCAGGAGCGTATAACTATATGTCACGCTGACTAAAATATACAGACAGATGACTCTTACCCGAAAACAAAGATGGAAAGAAAAACCATATAGTTTGCCTGTAAGCATTTAACATTGAAAGAAAAATTCTCGGATTATTGAAAATGTTTTCCAGGGTGGAATTAATATAAACTCAAAGTTAAGTCTGAGGAACTGAACCTTGAGTTAAACCATGAGAAATGTTCGAAAATATAGCATCTCTTCAAGCTTTGAATATGTATTTACTCGCACACGAATGAATGCAACGTCTTTTTATTGACAAAAATTCACATAAATTTATGTGTGTAAATACACGTACATGTACATACATACATGCATACATACATATATATATATATACATACATATATACATATATATATATATATATACGCACACATACATACATATATATATATATACATACGCACACATACGCACAAAGACATACGCAATGTACTGCAAAAGAAACGCGATTGTTTCAAATGTCGTTTATATATGGTGAAATCTGAAAATTGATTTCGGTGATGTAGGGGTAAATTCGAAGACATGCTGATTTATGACTACGACGCAAATTACAGGTAACCTTTTAACTTTCTCTGAAATCAGACGCCAAATCGCACTCGCGTTAAATGCCGTGGATGGCAGTCGCAAACAATTGTAATGAAAACTGAAATGCACGTGCATCACGTGGATGTTATTGGTATGACAACCAACTTCAACCGCGTTCCAGGCATTATTAATTTGGACGCATCTCGTATGACCCGATTGTCAACAGCGCAGAGAGAAGAATCTATCGGCCGATTCCAAGCAGGACAGTGTGACCCGGTTGTTGCGAAAGCTTACAATGTTCATGTTAGGATCATCTATCACCTGCAACAGCGATACATCACCGCCAGTACTGCTGGAAGTGCCGCAGAGAGAGCTCTGAGGAGACCACACCCAGGCAGGACCGCTTCATCCACCTGCAACACATCCGTAATCGCCTCAGTCTGGCCAGCGTGAAACTTCACAACACCATTGACATTGGACAGCGACCCACCAGCGAGGAACACTGAATGACGTTGACCGGCCGCCAACAACCTGCGTTGCCGTCATCCTGCTCGAGGGTCTGTCGTCACCACCCGCCACCGTCAGGCACGACTATAGTGGACTACACAACACCTACATTGGCAACATCAACAATGGAGGTCGATAGTCTTCTCTGACAAGAGCCGGTATTGCGTTTCCACCTCAGATGGCAGAGTGAGCGTGTGGCGTAGGAGGGGGAATACTATAGTGACGCATGTGTCGTGGAGAGAGATGTGTGTGGTGGCCACATCATCATGGTTTGAACACCTGTGGGATGAAATCCAGAGACGAGTGAACCAGATGGTCCCAAGGCCAACAACTTCATTCATGACCTCCAAATAAATTATTTGGCCGCTCAGTTCATGGTCAGAGTGCAGCATGTATGGATCCGGGTACTAGATTTTTCTGTTTTATAGATGTTATATAGGCGGAATATTATTTTGTTAATTTGCAAGTATTTTAGTACACCAGACACCTCAAAACGCTATTTTCTATTCATAAATTACATTTCTCTCTCCCTCTTTCTGTCTCTTTCTGTCTGCTTCTCTCTCTAAATCGATGTCAACAAACTTGAGGTGTACGCACTTTTTGGCATATACAGAAACCGTATGTAAATACAGCTGTGTGAACTCGTGTATGAAGCAACAAGTGCAAAATCGTGTCAATGCTTTTCTAACTTTGTTTCCTTTGATGAATGCTAAAAAAAAATTATACAAGTAATTTAGACAAACCTATAATTTAGACCAACCTAATTTAGACCAACGGGACCGCCAGAAAGGTTTTTACCCTACCTACAAGGTTTTTAGCCCCCCCCCAAGATTTTTGAGCAAAATCACTATACATTGATGGGGGGGGGGAAATCATTCGGAGGCATATACAAAAGTTACGGCATCAGCTTAAAAATCTGAAAGACAAACGCAGTCGGGAATAGATTATACATGATGCTTCCATTCACAAGCAACAGAAAAACCGATTAAATGACTTACTTAGTAAAGACTGTTATCGGAGTTGGTGTAAGTAATAACCACTGGCGTACATAACATCCAAGATTATCAGAAAAATAGCTGCATCTGAAGAAGCCATACTCCCAGCGGTTGTTCCACGTGTCTTTCGGGATACTTGTAAATATATTATTTACTATCTTTATATACCAATGGATTTCTTACGTGTTTCTGAATAGAATGTCTACCTTACGGTACACAAAGTAAACATACTAATACACACACAGCGCGCGCGCTCATAGATGCACGAGCGCACGTAGCCACGCACATATACACGCACACACACACACCATATATATATATATATATTTGTATCCCTGTGTGTGTGTTTATATGTGAGTATGTTTGTTTGTGTATGTATCCGTGTGTGTACTTTCTGGATGGGATATTTTAGAATGATTAGACCAGGAAGACTTGTTCTAATTTCTGTCTCCCTCTTTTTCTCTTTCGTTCTTTATCAAATTCATGTATTGATCTATATATATATATACATACATACACTCACACACATACACACACACATACGCATATATATATATATATATATATATATATATATATATATATATATATATGTATGTATGTATGTAAGTATACAGCAATCTTGCCTTGCCTAAATATAGTATGTATCTATATATTTTAAACAGTACATATATATACACAATATATGTACCACACTCTCACGCGCACCTATGTACAGATATGTACATTTGAGCACGTGTGCGCAATGTGTGTGTGTAGAGAGAGACACGCAAAGATACACTCCCATGCATCCACATACATATAAATCTTAGCTTATTCTGGGATAAAACATGATCTTTCAGTGCTGACGTTTTAATACGTGTTTCTACGATACGAGAGGCTGCAGAAAATTGTAGTATAGATGAGGTCACAAGATTGTAGAAAGCAATCTTCTATCTAAATATTAATGTAGGTTGCTATATTTGAAATATTAATGTTGAAACACATGATGATTCATCTGTATATAAAATATTGATAACCGGACTATGAGTCAGAATCTAACAATGTGTCCATAGTAAAATGATTGCTGGTAAGAACCACATTTGATCGGATTTAGATTATATCTGCCATCTTTATATTGAACAAGATTAGTAGAAAGCAATTTGAGGAAGTATTCGTGGAGCTTGAGTATATTTGGCAAGAAAAGAATTCTTGAAAAGAAACACGTAATTATTTTTAAAAAAACATTATAAATAGTATGAATTAGGAAAAAAAATTGATATATGAATAAAACAAAATTCCAATTTTTCGGGTATAGTATGTTTGACGATGGAGAATTTGATTATATCATTTTTCAATGTCGAAACTCTACCACTGGAATGTAAGATTTGTCTTCCTCGGAGCAAAATATATTTCTATATAGTGAATGATATTCACTTCTGTTTGCCCGCGCACACAGTCGTTCGTTACTTCTGGAGACACTTATTCAGAGATGATGATGATGGTGATGGTGATGATAATGGTGATGATGGTGATGATAATGATGATGATCATAATGATGATGATGGTGATGATGATGATGATGATGATGATGATGGTGGTGGCGGTGGTGGTGTGGGTGGTGGTGTGGGTGGTGGTGGTGGTGGTTGTGATTTTAAATTTTAGCTCAAGGCCACCAATTTAGCGTAAGTCCAATATATTGATCCCAGAGTCCCACTAGTACTTATTTAATCGATCCCGAAAGGATGAATACCAAATTCCACCTATGCCGAATTTGAACTAAGAACTAGAAAATGGACGAAATGCCGCTAAGCATAATAATAATAATTAGAAGAAGAATAAGAAATAGAAGAAGAAAAGAAGAAGAAGAAGAAGAAGAAGAAGAAGAAGAAGAAGAAGAAGAAGAATACGCTGTTTATCTTGATATGAGATAAAAATATCATGTACATGTTGTGATTAATTTCCCCCATAAACCCTTATCAGACGAGTAGTCATGACATGCATATTGGGCTTCGTATAACTCTACCCCAGTGTCACTTTGATGACATGTACTGCTCCCTTCACTTTATAATAATAACACTGATAGTTTCAATATTTTGCAGAAAGACAGCACTCTCAATGGATGCGCTTTTATCCATGTGCATGTTTGAAATGGGAGGAAAAAAAGGGAAATCTTTTAGATATCTTCCTGGTTAGCAGATATTAGTTCTGTTAATGTGGGTTATTGCTGTTGCTGCTGCTGGTGATAGTGAAAACGATGGCGATATTACTGCTGTACAATGTTCCTGCTACTGAGCCTGCAGCGTCGTCTGCCGTGGGCTCTCCTCTCTCGGTCATGTTATTGGGTACACATTGTGAAGCAGTTTTCCATATACGCTGCATCTTATCTTTCTACTCTCGGCCGCAACACGCAGATCCACTCTACTTGGAGGCTGGATAAATGCTGAGATGTTTTTCCTTTCTCATGTTTTATCTGCAAATGATTCTCCGACGTAATCCTACACAAATCTCCCTCTCCATCGAGAGGTACCTCGCTTCTTTCCAAAGGTCACGCGTTAGCCACCACAAAACGAACAACCCATATGAAACTCTAGTGTACTTATCCCCAAACACGTTGAGTGATAGTTCCCCTTCGCTGATGGGAGCTATGATGTACTTCACCGAGATGACTTTGATTATGAAAAGAACCTCCAATCCCTGAACTGTCTTGCTATAGAGACATGATCTACAGAAGCACATATTTCTTCCAGGGCTGTCACCATGTGGGAGTGTCTCGCTGGGCATTGAGTTTTAGCGGATACATAGCTAGAATTACCTGTTTTTTTCCTGTGCCATGGGATTGCAACATATGCATTCTTCCCATTCACCATCACCGGCTGTTTCACCTTTGTCAGGTGGGTCACCCACTTGTTTAGAACGAGCGCAATGTACTTAGCTGATTTCGCCACCATTTAATCGAACAATTGTTTGCCGATAGAATCTCTACCGTCACTTGTATTTTTGTTATTTTTGTCTTTGTTTCTGCTCACACTGCTTATGTTGTTGTTGCTGATTTTGTCGCTTTGCTTGTCACTGTTCTTATTGTTAAAATTTCTGTTGTAAACACCTTTGATATAGCGGTTGTGCCGGTGGAGGGTTTTTTTTTGTGTGCAGGGTCCTAATAACGAGTGAAGATTTTTCACCTACCATTTATTACAGAAGTCGGAAATCACCCTCCTCATTCTGTGAATTAAGCACCTTTATTTAAAGTTTTAGTAAAATATTATTTGACAATATACAAGTTATTTCAACATATTTTTCAAATCTTTAGGTGAAGCAAAGTACGTCCAAAACAAACCATAAGAATGTTAATAATGATTGTGGCAAATTTCGCTATTGTACCACCCCGCACGTCAGATGCGAATAGAAATAAGAGATAAATATATTTTAGACATTACCATCCTCATATTTACATTATACATTATATTTATTTACACACCGGATATTCCCTCACATTCGCACACACACTCTCATCACACCAGGCACTTAATGATCAGATACGCATACGCACACATACCACATACAGCAACATGCATCACATGCACCAACACTCTGCTTCCTCATTCAACTATGTCACTATTCATACGTATTTGTACAGTTCTACACACAACACACAGGATTTTCATAAACTACTATTTGCCAAATGGTAACGAAAAGCATATTTGGTTGCGGCTGCACATATACGCATGAATACATGCACGAATACAAAAACACATAAACAGACTAGTTAGCTTGCATACACCCAAAAGAAGCAGAGAAAGAAAAAAGGCAATTAAACACCATTGAACCTAACATACACAACCATACATGCTGCCACTTCGATTCAAAATCACAGTGAGGCTCAATTTTATATATAAAGTAAAGAAGAATCTAAGAGACATATCCCTACACAATTGCAATAACGAGTCATTCATGAGTTGCGTCAGGCGAGGAAGGATTATGAGAGAAAAATAAATTGATTGAGAAATTTGTGAAATAGTTAAAGTAATTGATACAAATAAAAATATGGAAAATACAATCAAGGTTGATATTTCTATTTCTATTTTCAAATGGCTATTCCAAGGTACAATTGTTTTAAGTAATTATAATATTAGGAATCATGCAAAATATATATATAAGTTCCAAACTTACACACACACACACACACACAAAATCACGCGTGTGTGTAGGAGCATTATCACAGAACGTTTAGAATGTTCGCTTGTCGATCTCTTGCGGTGACATCTTTACTAAAATATTATTTTGCCTTACTGATAAAAAGCAAATGGGGTAAACCTTTCAGTGAGACTTTTAATACATGAAAAGCTTGAACAGAACCTGAATGATACTTTAATGGGGTTAAGAAATATGTTACTTAATATTTAAACAGGACAAACTTTAAATGTTTGAACAGCGTAAGACAGGGAGTTCGGGTTAAATTTCATGTCTCATGTATGGTGTTATGACTCATGTTATCAGTAACATCTTGATGCATTGATAAGCGGTCGACAGCGGATGGAAATAGTTGTTTACAAAAATATTAGCGGATTAGAAGCTAGGTGAATAATGGAAAAAGTTACTGGTGTGATGACAATTCGAACCACGTATCATAATTCAGATGTCTTGACTACGATTGGAAGTACTATGAACACTGTAAATGTTATAAGATGTGACATGGACAGCTACAAGTTATACTACAATATCACAACCAGCAGAAAGGGACATAGCAGACGTTCTGACTCTGTACCCAACTGGAATACGTTTCCATATATTCGAAGAGGTACTTTGGCTCGATTTAGACGGTTATTTAAAGCTGCGAATACTGTGTTCAATCCGTGGCTGAAGAGTGTCTGCTGAAAGTACTTACGAGTGGCAGCAGGACTCGGCACTTTGTCACAACGTAATGAGTTAAAGGTTGTTTTTGAAGAATTTCTGAGAGTTCACCAGCACCGGCCGCCCGATTTTTCGATGGTATTTCCAAGAATTACCATAGGTATGTTGTGGTTGAGAAATACTACAAGCGCTTTGTCTGCAATATAAAGGCCTATACGGTGGCCCAGATCGACGAAGTGTTTGGTGATCTTCCTAGAGACGCAGTGGCCAACGCATGTGCTAGGTTCTGTGGCTTCTTGAAGACTTGAGGCGGCTATTTGAGTAAACTGTTATCTGCTTGACATAGTCTAGTTCATATTTCCTGATTTTTTAAAAATAGTTTCATGTTTGGATGGAATATTGTATTATGGTTTCTTTTTATGCAAATTGCCAAGTTTGGTCTGAAGACTTATACTTTATTGAAGAATAAATAAACACTTATTTACCATCTGAATATCAACATTATCCAAGAAACATATTGTTAAAAAGGTAAAGAAAAATAATACAAGACAAATAATTAGTTGTACAGACATCGTATTTTGTTATGCAACCATAACATTCAAATAAGTATATTAAACGTTCTATAAGTCAATACTATGTACTACTGTGTTAGCAGTGCTATTAAATCACATATTAAGGATATCGCTATAGATTTTTCTATTGAACGTGTTGCTAGCAATGATTTGTTACAAGGTTTCGTATCCAAATACATCTAATGTAAAGAACAATGCGATCGAAGATGAAAGAATAGGTAATTTTGTATATTTACATTTCAGTTCTAGCTCTTCAGTACCATAACCAGCCCAATTATCATGCGCGAAATCTTTGCTTAAACTCCTGAAATATGGTTGTACACTCATTACCTACTTTTCTATCTTCGATATCATTGTCGGATATGAAACGTCGTAACAAATCAATGTTAGATGTAATTTCTGGAGAAAAACGTGTAGAGTTAACCTTAACAAACAGAAGACAATTGTCTAACATTAATGCTACCTTTATATAGTCATATATATATATATATATATATATATATATTGCTTTCTTTACAATGCTGCATGATCAAATTGATACCTTTATAGATGGTAAATAATCCAATATCAGTTAAATCAAACACAAGTCCTTCGCAGATATCTAATAATATTGATAAATGGTATTTCATTAGTTTTTGTCCAACTTTCACATTTCTAGATACAATGATGTCTATTGTATTTAACAACTTTCAATACTCGTTAGGGTGATGTAGTAACATAGAGAGAAATAGAGATGGCCACCGAAATCCAAGCGATATGATCGCAGCAAACCAATCTTCACACCTGTATTTTTTATATTAAAAGTTCCTTGATTAAACTTTTAATGTCCTTTCACGTTCATGTCAGAGTTTCTTTTTCCCCCTCGGGTACATTTTCTACTACTCGACTGTCATCTCTGTGGACAAATAAACTAATGTTAACAGTGCGCAAGTACTGAGTGCAAAATACATGGTCATGTTTAGAAGTTCCTTCATTTCATATATATTGCTTCATTAATCCCTACGCGGAAGGGATGTAAGCATCTTATTCCATGCGATCCTCCAAATAAAAAAAACAAAAAAAACAATTGTGCTGTTCTCCCTATTGAACTCAACGCACCATTAAGACTTCAATTGCAACCCTCCTTACCAAAACGTGATTAGAGAACGGAAGATTACACATTACTCTATTCTTTATACTTTCACACACAGTAAGAGAATGCGAAATATAATATTAAATTTTACAGAACATATTAATGTAACATTGATGTAACATGAATGTATGTTGCATACTAAACTGCAGCGTTTAATATCCACAAGCGATTCGTGTTATAAATCCTATTAAAAATGATATATGATACAGAATTACAATGGAATTTTTCCAGTGTATATTATATCAACAATGTTTGATATTTCAATATTTGTTGGTTATTTTTTCTTAGTTATCTAAACGGCATTGTAATCTTGCTGACGGTAAAAATAAATATAAAACGCGAAAGCATAATAAATACGTGAATATGTAAGCAAATAAATAAATGTTTTTCATTTAATGATATGCTCAATTACATATTTATCCATATCCATATGGTGTTTTATTTTTGATATAATCATGAATTTATGCAGATATTGACTGCCTGATAGAAATGAATGCATGTGTTGAACAATCTGCTACGTTCTTTTGCACATGAAAATTATTCTATTATTTTCTTTTTCTTTGTTTAAAAAGCACAGAATGAAAATAGTTCTTATCACACAATGTTTCAAAGAGAGCAAAATCGTGGCAGTCAAATAATAAAGAATGATAAAAAAGTATACTGCTGCGGTGTACTGATAATATAGGCTGGAAACATACTGCAATTGATAATCTGAAATGTAGAATAATTTCATAAAAAGAAAATACATTGTTGAAACTTTTTCTGTCTCAGTTGTTATTAAATATTAACGGTGATATGAAAACAGTGTCTAATATTTAGTTTCTAATTTAGATGCCTTGTATGAATCTGTCTAGAGTCTGAAGAAAATAGGGAATCGAACTGCATATTTAAACAATGTGACATGATTAACTGATAAACTATATTTATTAGTAATGATCATATTTGAATATATTTCTGCATATATATGGAAAGAAAGAGGTCAAGGAACCGCTAAATCTACGTACATACATCCATAAACTTACACACATACACGCAAAATATATATGCAAATATATATCCTCACTTATGGTCTTGAATGCTGGGCGATGGCCGAATGAGTACGATCGCGAATATAATTGGTTGAAATGGAAGATTCTTCGAAAGATAACTAGTGAAACGTTACTTGAAAGGGAGCGTAGCAGTGAGATAGGGGTGCCTGATCTAGAAACTATGAGATTTTATTTGAATGCAGCCATGCTGGAGCAACGCCTTGAAGTATTTACTCGAACAAATCAACCCCGGGACTTTTCATAACCCCAGTAGTAATTCTGTCAGTCTCTTTTGCATAATCGCTAAGTTACAGGGACTAACCAGCGGTTGTCAAATGGTAGTAGTGGTTGGACGAACACAGACACAAACGCACACATATATAAATAAATACAGCTCTTGCAGCTCTACGGCTGGGTGTTAATGCAGATGCTCGACTACTCAAATGTAAACGTGATATATCTTGAATATGCAAAATCGGTTTATAAAGTCGACCCTAATATGATATGTCAGAAACTGCGTGATCTTAGCATAGTTGGAAATATTGGAGAGTGATAACACGACACTCTAAAAGATAGAAATCAGGCAATGGTGACCAATAGAGCCACCTCAATCGAAACACAACCAGTAAGAGGTATTCCACAAGGTACTGTTATTTATAGTGGCCGTCTCACATTTGCTCTCAGCTGCTCATAGAGCCACCGTTGATAGTTATTCAGTTGACACAGAGGTCTCTCAAAAGATTTAGAACCTTGGAATCTGCAATGGGAGTTGGTCGTAATATACAGCTTTGCTGAGGACAACGACACTCAGCTTAATGCTAGAAAGTCCCAAGCCATGAGCTAGTAGCACACAGAGCTGAACGAAATGCATACAGGATACACTGACTCAGGAGGATTGCAATCTCGGAATAAAAATCAATACGAGACCTGGACATTGACATGATCTGTATGTATCTCTCTAGCTAAATATTACTTATGTGGCAATAAAATACAGACGTCTAGTTGGGTGGATCTTCCGAACTTTCTGAACGACGGACCAGGAAACCATGATGGTCATTTGGAGGACATATGTCCTCAGCCGCTTAGAATACTGCCCCCAAATATACTCACCACACAGTATAAATCAACTGCGGAAAAAGAATTAATCTAGCGCAGCTAAATAAGGGAAAAACCGTCGCAATATAACGTATCAGCTACTGTGATAGACTGAAAACGTTTTAGACTCTACTTCCTAGAACGAAGGCAGGTAAGATATATAGTAAGATAATCTGGAAGATTCTGGAAGGATTTGTACCAAACTTTGATATCGAAAGTTACACAAACAGCAGACCGGGGCGTTGCAGTATAGCGCCAAATATTCTAACATCGTTGTTACGATACAGGACCAGATACCGCAACAGCTTGCGTTTCAAGGGCCAACAGCTCTTCAGTATCCTACCAAAATGCATGGTGTGTATGTAGGTATCTACAAAACAAAACTGATCTTCTGCAATCAAGGGTTCCGATTAAGATTACCTCACGGTAGGAAACAACATTGAGAGCAGTATCATCAATCAAACTCTTTCATTCAACAGATACGACATATCAGAGGAAATTTCAAATAATAATGTAGGAAAGCCAATGATTCTACTGCCCTCATCTGTATTTGCAATCATGAGTTAGGCTCATCCAGAATCCTTGAGATCTAGTTTTGTGTTCAGGACACCCGCATGCACGCCAGTTTCTGTTTACCAAATTCACTCACAAGGCTTTGGTGGGCTCGAATCTATGATAGAAAACACTTGCACAAGGTACCACGCAGTGGGACTGAACACGTAACCATGTGGTGAGGCAAATAAAGGGAAACATTAGAGTAAATAAAAAATATCAGGTTAAAAATCTCCTTGAACAGAAAAATTTGATGCTTACCTGTGAAACTGGAATCTATATTTTCATTAAATACAATAGAGATTGGCTGCTTTAAGGTTTTTAAATCCAGAGTGATTGTTAACCCGACACTTATACTTTATCATTCTTGCGTTATTTGGTACATTTTTTCCCGTTCTCTCGAAGTTTCTAAATACTTATTTGATCATAAATATTGATATGTGCGTGTATGAGCGTGTATATGAATATATCTATCAACGTATGTATATGTGTATGTATATATATATATACACATAAATATACATGTATGTATGTATGGTATGGTATGTATATATATATATATATATATATATTATATATATATATATATATATATATATATATATATATATGAGTGTTCGTATATGTGTGAGGAAAAGCGAAGCATTCGTATTAAAGACAATTACAATTCGGTATTGAGCTGATATTGAAAGAAGCGAGTGTACAGAATAGGTAGGAATAACAACATAAAGAAGATTAAAATATTTATTCCGTGTCTTAGATTGTCTTTCCAATCTTTATTCACCGCAACACAATGCAAGGGAAAACAAAACTAGAAAAATATATAAATAAATGGTTCTTCTAGAACAATGCAGACAATAATTTATGACCCACATCTGTTTTCACTAAAACTCACGACTTCTGTGATTCATATTTTATCTTCACAATACCTATTCAGTTTTATTTTCCGAAATTTTATTTTATTATACTATATTTTTGTTTTCGATTTCGTTTCTCTTTTGTTGAATTTCCTCTCCCCGCTTCACCTTCTCAAATAAAAGTAAGTCACATTTTATAAATACCTAACTGATGCATTTAGTCATGAAGCCTTCAAGGGGTAGCAATATATTAAATTCTCTCACTTGTTACTGTACTATCTCCGGTGTTACAAATAATATGAGGTAAAAATGATAATCGGGTTCGCCCTTATAAAGTTCGGATGGAAGTGACTTGATGATAACAGATATAATTTGAGTAGCACATACAACAATAACTCATAGTATCGTGCCCGTTTGTATCTGTTTATATATATATATATATATATATATATATATATATATATATAGAGAGAGAGAGAGAGAGAGAAGAGAGAGAGAGAGATAGAAGCATACATATATACATACACACATATCATAAATATACATGCACACATATACACAGACACATTCATACACTCACACTTACATGCATAAAATGTATGTATATTTTGTGTGGAGGCGTGATTCGTTCTTACATCTCTACTGAAAAAGTAGTTTAATACATTTGTTAATATTTTCATATTGAATGTTGATTCCATACCACCTTGGCATATAAATGCATATATATAGTAAGAGATGCATGTATATGCATGATTATAAGTGTATATGCAAACCCGTATAATGTAATATTTAGGCGTGTGTGCCGAATTAAATACTACGCCATTTGCCCGTAGGCAATTATGGAGTGAATTTTAGGGCTTATAAATCTATATTTTCTATCTTTTCTTAATAGCGGTGCCCATATACTGCTCATATCTGTACTCATCTGCTTAGGAGGTTGTTGTGTCCTAGCATATGTGTTGCTTCTTTTAGTTTTCGTATTTTTCAGTGGTACTTTCTATCTATTATTTTAATTTCATCCCACAGCAGGAGGTGGTCACCATTTTTCCATACATTATCAGCTATACCCGATTTATCAATATCTCCTCGTGTCACAGCTTTGCGATGTTCCTCTACCCTTATTTTGAAGGGGCGGCATGTTGCGCCTTTGTATAACCTAACACAGCGGCATGGGATGGAGTACACGCAGTCTTTCATCCTATTCTCTTCTATTGGTGGTTTTACTCGAAGGAGATATTTGCGAAATGTTGAATTACTCTTGAATGCTATCATAAGGGCCGCATAACTTTTATATATTTTCGGAGACATGTACAAATTCAATCACCGCCACTACTACCGCCATTAATGCCAACACAGTCGCTGAAAATGGCATAAGCCACAAATCAACCGTTAATGTATTCACCGATGCGGTGCGTCAAGCACGTGAAAATATAAAGCTCTCAATGGATGATTTAAAAATGCAAGTTGCATGTTAAAATGAAGTGGAAGAATGGTTTCTATTAACAAGCCCAAAGCCATTGTAGAGTAGATACGCAGAAAGGCAATATTAAATAGAAGGCTGGGATTAAACAGTCAGAAACCAGAACAGGCGACATGGCAACAAATTTAACAATATCTAAGACCAGTGAAGAGTACGTTGCTTGTGGAAAACAATATGGCACTGAAGAGGTGCGATTTTACATAGAGAAGGAGGCAAGGAAACACTATTCTCTGACTTTTTAAATTGCAATGACTTTGTTACTGATGATTTGGGGATAGTCGGTTCTGGATAAAATATACTGGCATGGAAGTGTCATGAGACAGTCTAGCTCGAGATGAGCGCTGAGCGACAAAATCATTCTGCATGCTCTAGTCCAGTACACCAGCATTGCTAACTTGTGGGTTTATGTCGAACATCTGCTGTCAAGTGAAGGATGGAGCGAGTTAGGGGAATGTTTCATTGTTAAAATTTATTTCATCATTTTCTCTCTTTACATGCTCCATTTTATGCAAACCATGTTGTATTATCTTCTACGGTCTTTTGTGTTTTTTTAACTCTTAGTGGTTCATAAAGATATTATTATTATTATTATTATTATTATTATTATTATTATTATTATTATTATTATTATTATTATTAATATTATCATTATTATTATTATTATTATTATTATTATTATTATTGTTATTATTATTATCATTATCATTATTATTATTATTATTAAATATTAATATTAATATTTATATGAATATTAATTGATTTATATTAATATTAATTATTAACATTAATATTATTATTAATATTTTTTTATCGCATGTTTATTGAAGCTCCTAGAGTCTAACATGCGTGGTTGGTTTGCTACCTGAAGCCTACCCTACCAAGCTATCCATTCTTTCCAGTTATCTAAAACTTTACTGATTATTCTGACCGTGCCAAGTAGGCAAAACAGTTCTACTGGGCATTCTATTCCAATCTCCTTAATATTCTTCTTCATGCCTTTTAATAGTGTTCCCAATAACCCAACAATAATTAGTACTATCTTCACCTTTTTCATTTATCTTACCGTCTTCCTTGTTGTTTATTCGTGGATAAAGTGGCATGTAACATCAACTATATAGGATATGTAGTGCATCATGTCCACCACAGCTTGGTCCGATCTGTTACTTTCTAGCTTCTCATCTGTTTAGATTGGGAAATCCCAGAGGATTTTGCTCGTCCCTATCTCCACCATTCTCTGCAAGGTTTACTCACACCATGTCTTGCCTCTCCCTAGCTCCGCACAGTTTCCACTTTAGAACTTTCGCTACCTGATCGTGTCCCCACAAATTTTACTGGTTTGGGGCAATCTAGAGCATTCGTTTGTGATATATGCAATGGATTAATCCGCTCTATTGTAGATGCGGCACAACGGATACACTTGCTCATTCCTAAGGCTGACCCTCCAGTTCATGGCCAAAGCTTGGTCTTGCACTACCAGTATAATGCTCCCGGTCTCTTTTATTTTTTAGTGTTTCTTTCATCAGCCAATCCCACCTATTCTTTGCAGCAACTTCCGTTGTATCTATATGGAATTGATTGCGTAGTCCATCGTTGCGTAATTATTCTTCTTCTCCTTATTAATATCATCGTTAATATTAAGATGGTGAGCTGGTAGAAACTCTAGCACAATGGAAGAACTTAACGATATTTCACCTGTCATCACATTCTGAGTTCAAATTCCACTGAGGTCGACAAAGTTTTGGGCCATGTGCCTATAGTAGAAAGGATTGTTGTTAGTACTGCAACTACTACTACTACTACTACTACAGCCATCACTATTATTAACAATAGTACTATTCTTCTTTATTAGTATTATCATTATCATTATTATTATCGTCATTATGTTTTTGTTTATGTTGTTGCCTTTCTTATACGAGCTGTTCCATATCTCAAACAGGGATCTCAAATACCAATGAGTTGGCATTTCATTGTTGGTGTTATCCAACAATGTAGGAAGGGAAAAATACCGAGAATTAAGATATTGCTTAAACTTCCCTGTAAAGGTGACTTTAATAGATTTTTAAATATTCATGTCCTCGGGTTGACACTTTTGTTTTTTAAGATAGCATATGTAGCCAAGAGAACACATTTTGTTCCCTAATATTTTATCAAATTAACTCAGAACGCTATTTGGTATTATCTTCAAAGCTACGATGATCGCAGATAAAAGTACCGTTCTTAGACTCTACATTTTTGAGAGTTCCATTTTAATATTATTTCTTTTCCTTACTTAAATATTCAAAATTTTCACAGAGGATTTGTTATCTGCTAAGCGAGATATATCAATCAATGAACAAAGTTTTATTGGAAATGAGATTTTTCACCACAATATCTGATTGGTTGGTCAAAATATGTGGGCGTGGGCCTGAAAGGTACATTGGGTGACTATGATAGAGTGATGCCAGACTCGTGAAATGTTGCATGCATTAATTTTAACACTTTCTGTTTATAACGGCATTGTTACCCCCCACCAGGTAAACATATCTATAAGTTCATAGAAGACATTAAATTAAAATATTAGCGGCTCCTATCGACAAGTTTAGGCATCGTCATGTTTATCAATAACCTGCTGGAAAATGGTTTAGTCACCGAGGACATTCATATTGACATGAGTGCTAGATAAGGTGATGCAGATTCAGCTTGGTCAACTGCGCAAAAGTTGGCAGTTGAATTTAGGAGGGAAAGTGAGTCTCGAAGACGACCCAAGGTCAGGACGTCCTACAACTGCCGTCACCGAGGAAAATTGTTGATCGTGTTGACCAGATGTTGATAGATGACAGGTGTATGACAATAAATCACATAGCAACTGTTATTAGCATTTACTGTGAGAGAGTTGAGAATATTCTGCGCAATAAACTTGGCATGACGAAGGTCTATCCTCGATGGATTACACGTCCGCTGACACCCAATCAAAAGCGCACCAGGGAAATCTAACGTTGTTTCAGGCAGATCCATTTTATTTCCTTGAATGTTTTCTAGCCCAGCATGAGGGTTAGCGTCATCACTTGGACACTAAGGCAAAGTTACAATTTATGCCATGGCACTATCGCTCTTCACCTGTTCTAATGAAAGCCAGTGTCATTTCATCTGCAATGAAGGTGACGGCAGCAGTTTTGGGGGATGTTTTTGTTCATTGAGTATATTCAAAAGGGCTGCATCATCAATAGGGAGAACTTTGCGAAATTGCTGAGGCAGTTACAACAGGTGATCAAGATTATACGCCCAGGAAAATTGGTGAAAGGAGATTTGTTTCATCAGAACAATGCTCCAGCACACAAGTACTTTGTTCCAATGGCTGATGGGCATGACTGTCCCTTGGCTTTGTTGATAAGATCATCATTCTCCTGGCTTTGCTTCATCTCTCTATCAACTGAACCACCTTATTAAAAAACACTTGGACGGTGATGGTGAGTCATATGTGCCGTCCATGACTTTTTTTGCTTTCATCCAACAGGATGAAAGCTCCTTTACCAATGGTATTCAAGCACTGCAACAGCGATGGAAGATGTGTATGTGGGCCACAAGGTCGTCTATGTTGAAAACTAAACCTCATTTGGTTTCATTTCATGACAGAAGATTTTTCAGTTCAGCCGACTCTTCGTAGCACTTTAAGTTTGAATATTAAAGTCCAAAGAAATGCGATATCTTCATATTCTGCTGGGATTTTCGAACATTTGTTTTCATATTTAAGTCCAATCCTGACCAAGACTATCATTGTAATTAACACGCTGAGCTGAGGTTATGATAGAGCAGCCTGACATGGTGAGGTCAATTGTTTCCTAGTTGTACCATAGGAGAGGGAGTTGGTTTCTGCACCATTTTAAAGGTACTCATTTCGTAACTTCCATTGCTCACAGCTGGCGATCGGGAGCACGTGTAATGAAGCCCACTGATTCTCATTAACGTCCAGATGCTTCTTGCCACGGAAAGATCATATTCATATTAACATCACGAAGACTGGCATATATGAGTCTCTGCTATTTAATGCTTCACTTTTTCCATCCGTTACGCAAATTTGCGATTCGATTGGATTTGGCTAGTACTTATAAATCTTTCTTTTTCTTTTTCGAGTAGTTACCTCTCAGTGTCAGTGAACTTTAATTATTTTATATTTGACTTTGGTTGCTCTGATTGGGTGCAGTCATTAATGGTCTTTAATTAATGGTGGTTAATTTTGCAATTGCTGATTTTAGAGGAAGTGACAGCCTGAAATAAAACAACATATTGTTATTTTTTCTTTCCTTTAGAGCTAACATTGCCGTGACAAATTATGCTTAAATTTATTACCAGGATAATTACTATTAATTTTTAGTTTTTTCTGTATTACGTACAGATATATTTTCTACGATCTCTGAATTATATATTTCTTTTCCCAAACCAGCATGCAATGTTTAATAAAGCCTATTGCACAAATTGCAAATTTATCAATACGCATTAAAACGATGGTTTGATCAAACATCAGTTAGATTTGATACGCATAAACGAGTATTATAAAATAATAAGGATTTTATTATTGTGCAACCTACTCCATCAACACGATACCACCAAATTATGATATCTATAATTACGCTATTCAACTCTACATCCCACATTCAAATACGTTAATAAGTTTATCACCGACTACATAATATCTTGGCAATAATAATGTTAGATATAAATACAGAGCATATGCAAATTGTCATTGACATAATTAATGTAAAAGATAAGGATGGTGAATATTATAAAGTACAGACTTGACTAATTTTAGAATAGATAGATACAGCGGTGGTAGTTTATATTAAGATATCTTAGAAAATCTATTTACGGTAACTTGCCACTATTAGATGACATAAATTGCATGGATTATGATGAGCACTTAGAATCTTAATAACGATATTGGTATAGCTACAAATATATACGATCACAGTTAATGAAAATAGATATTAGATGGATGTGCCTGACTTAGAACTTATGTACAAATCAAAATCAGCTTGCAGCTGTTTTTATTGTTGTTGTAGCTCCTGCTGTTGTTGTTGTTGTTCTTCTTCTTCTTACGATTATTATTATTATTATTATTATTATTATTATTATTATTATTATTATTATTATTGTTATTATTATTATTATTATTGTCAGATTCATTAGCAACTTCTTTCAATTCTGTTTCCGTTTCTTGACC
The DNA here is from genome assembly GCF_006345805.1 of Octopus sinensis. Classification (NCBI taxonomy): domain Eukaryota; kingdom Metazoa; phylum Mollusca; class Cephalopoda; order Octopoda; family Octopodidae; genus Octopus; species Octopus sinensis. Next base: position 74,198,106 of record NC_043003.1, on the reverse strand, counting down.
AGTGTCTTCCTGACATCTAGGGCATACTGTATACCTTGACAGGCCATTAAGACAAACACACCAGAGTATTCATTTACAGAGTCATTTACAGAGAAAAAAGGAGAAAATAAAATTAGAAAAGTGAACAAATAAAGAGGATAAAAGGAAATAAACTTTTACAGCGATGATGCTCTCCTCGATACGTGTGATATACCAGTTAAGAGAATCTTTTGCACTTCCTGCGTGCATTGTAAGCCAAGGATCATTCCTAAATAACTTTCCTTTCCTCCTTTGATCATTCTAAGTTTTCCTACAATCACTGGTATTCTAACCGTCCGCAGATGCCACGTCTTGTTGATTTCGATTAGCAGAGCTTTATATTTTCCGAGCTTATCAAATACTTTTGCCGAGATATTATGGTCACAGGGTATGCTCATGTCAATTAGTAAACTGGCCTCATTGCTTCTGGAATAAAGTCTGTTTACCGGACCAATAAACAGCGGTTCTTATTAATTCCCTCATACGTGTCGAAATGTCCTATATGTGTCCAATATCAAGGATATTGGACTCAAGGATATATGGGTCACGACTCTTGACACATAGATGAAGAATCTGTGGTTGATATTGAGTGGATCTAACACCTTCAGGAACATTTCTATTTCCTCATTGGTCTCGGTGTGCTTCGGTAGCAACTGTTCGGAGATATAGTGCATCGCTGTAATTTATCACTGGGTCTTTCCCAGATTCTTGTGGGAAGATGTTTCCATCTAAAGGTTTGACTCGAAGACTGAGAACTCTAATGGCGCACACCATATGCATGTCTTCACCACTTTCTTCCTTGTCGAATGTGTTGCTATTTCCAAGTGGGAAGTGACTGAAAGCATCGGCAATGTCATAATCCGCTATTTTACGGTAATCAATTGTCTAGTGAAACTGGTTCAGCCACAAAGCTCATCGGGCTAGCTGGTTGGGTGCGAGTAGTGGTGTCACTTTTCTTGGGCCGTCAGTTGGTTATGATCAGTCACCACTATGAACTTACGTCTTTACAGATACTAGTAGAATTTTCGCAAGCCAAAGATAATGGATAGGGCATTCTTGTGGATTTTCTGCAGACAGGAGACTATTGGACACTGACATTTGGGCGCTCACTTCCATCCGGATAGCGATGAAACAAGGCAGCTCAAATTCCATGATGCAAGCCAGTCCGAGAGGTTTGTCCGCGTTAAAATGTGGAATGAATTGATCTAGAGATAATAAGCTCTTCATCTTTGCTCTTCATCTCCCCGCTTCCAAGGAGTTGCCTTCTTGATTAAACAGTGAAGTGGCTAGGTCATAGTGGTCAGGTATGGGATAAACTTGCCGTAGAACTGAATCGAATCTATTTCAAGAAAGACAATTAAAATTTAAAATTTAGATGCCTATAGGGGGTAGCATCTTTATGACTGGCTCGACCTTGGATTCCTTTGCGATTCCTTCGGCTGATAAGGTGTGGACAAGATATTCCACATTGGTTTGAGCCAAGCACTTTTCACAGTGACATTTGAGCCCTTCGTTTTTCAGACGTGAGGGCAAACGCCGCCTGAGGTTGCTTAAGTGGCTATTTGCGCCTTTCCCTTTGATGAGCATATCGTTTTGGAAAACGGGAACTCTAGGCAGATCACTAGTCAGGTTTTCTATGATCTCATGGAAATAACCAGGCGCTGATTGGAAGTCGTTGTTGCTGAAGTACTCTACTGTGTATGTCTTCGTTAACTCTCTGGTGCCAGCTTGATCTGGTTGTAGGCATCAGCAAGGCCAATCTTCGTATAACGACATCCACCTACTAGCTTCTGCATCAGTTCCTCTGGGAGTGGTATTGGATGACGGTTTTCTTCTAGTTGATTGTTGATGCCAACTGAGTAATCACTACTAATCCGTATTTTGGGCTTCAGATTGTCCGAATTATGTGATTTGCGAATCGGTACCACTGGCGTTGCGTATTCGTTGAGCTAGACTTGCTACCAGAGTCCTTTTGCGATGGCTTCTTCGTAACCTTTGGCCAGGTCAGCACGAAGAGCAAATGGAACAGGTTGTGCCTTGCGAAGGACCGGCTTCGCATCAGACTTGAAGTTCACTTCCAGCCTGAAATCCTTAAGACATCCCAATTCTTCTGTGAAAAGATCTGGAAATTTGTCACAGAGATTCTGGTAATGTCGTTGCAGAGAAAAATAAGGCCGTTAGAAGATTTAGGATGTGATGTTTTTGGACACTTGCTCTTGTCTTGACTGTTTATGCATTTCAGTCCAAAAGCATTGTCTACTGAAATTCTTCGTGTGTGGATAGTATTTCGTCCCAACAAATTCAGGTCATGGATCTTGGTGACAGTATAATGAAATGCGCTTCGTTTTCTACTCATTGGAACTTTGGTTTCAGCCATGAAATTTCCTAGCACGGGCAGGTCATGCTCGCTGGCAGACTCGAAGCGATGTCTGACATCACCCAGCTTCGGTTTCCCTATTTGTTTCCATATCAGCAAAGAAACTAAATTTCCAAAATTACATAGACAGTATTTTACGTAGCATATGGGCAATTTCTTGACCACTATTTTTTGAATTTCCGCCATTTGAGGTTTCCTGGAAACAGAGATAGGTAGGGATCAGCCCCTTTTGCAATTATTCCTAGGGCATCTATAACAACAGGTATTGTTTTACTGTTGATGTTCCACATTTTGCCAGTTTCTATTTCAAGATCTTTATATTTGCTCAGTAGGTCTTGACATATAGATTTATGTCGATTGAGAGAGACATGTCAATGAGGAGGCATGATATTTGTCTGACGTCTGGGTTCTCCTCCAACTGGAGAAGCAAACAAAAGTCACAGGAATCAAGGTATTAACTACATCTAAGATGGGGCACAGTTTTGATAGCCATGTCCATTAAGTAGTTGGGTACCAAGATGCTTGTCACTGATCTCCCTTGGAACAAACTTTGCAGGCATTTTGCGCTTGTTCAGATTTTTAACGATAATTTTGTGTAAGTTGCTTCACTAACTCCAAATTATATCCTTAGAGATACACGACGGCTTTCATCCAGAGAACAGCATATTATCTCAATCGGCTTTGATTTTCTGATGTCCTTCTCCTTACTACGTAGCTCATCCTCTCTAACCTCCTCTCTATCGTAATTGAACCTCTTGTAGTAGACTAAAATTTTATTCATAAGCAGTTTAGATTATTTCGTAATTTTCTTTGGTATTTTTGTCCAGTTTAAAACAAACTTTCACTGCATAGCGCGCTTTGAAACGGCCCGACTAAACTAGTCACTGTGACAGTAGTGTTGAATAGGACGTGTTCAAAGTATTGTTACATCTGTGTCCTTCAATCTCAAATAACACAGTGTGGAAAGTCGGTTTATTAGATATATAGCAATGATATACTAAAATTCCAATAATCTACGACAATTACAACTACCGCTGCTGAAAAAAAATCTCAATACTTCTGGATTATAGATTGTAGATTATATTGTAGATTAAAAAACGGTCGTGCATTTCATCCTTTCAAGGTTGATGAGATAGCTACCGGTTAATAACTAGAGTCAATTTAATTAGACTAACCCCTCCCGCCAAATCTCAGGCCCTGTGTCTGTATTACAAAGTAATGTTATAATTTTAGATTCATTTTGTTCACGTCCGTTCATCTTTCTGCAAAATGTGTGTACGATTAGGTAGTAAACTAAAATTTCGGAGACATTGCAAATCATTTCCCTGTTCGTTGTAAATATTAATGTATGCACTCTTATATGCACACGTATATATTTATATATATATATATATATATATATATATTATATATATATATATATATATATATATATATATATATATATATATATATACTAAAATATATATTCTCCCAATTTATTTGCAATTCCTCTCTGACAATATCATCACTTGAGAAACACAAATTAGAATTTCAAAATTGTTAAAGGAAACCATGTATCATCCGAGAGACACCCATATAACAAGAAAACTACATTTCTCGATTTCTCTTTTACAATATTGTCACTCTACTAAACATAGGAATTCTATCTGTACGCAACCCCGACACACACATACTAAGGTTTTGAATTTGTGTTGCATGATACTTTATGAGGAATATTGTATTGAAGCAATTTTTTTTACATCTAGGGAGGTTCATTACGCCAATACTAGTTACACGCGCAGGCGAAGTTTCACTTTTCAATTAATAGTCTGTTGGTTAGATTTTAAAAAGAGTATTCGATCGGTTGCTGCTCTGTAGGTTAGACAACCAATTTATTTTTAAGTTCGAACATATTTGCTACCTTATCAATGGTGTATCCTCTCTATCCTCCAAGTATATTTCAAATAATAAGGACAGAAAAATCTCTTCAGTATTGTAGCACTAACTACATATTTAATCAACACACACACATATATATATATATATATATATATATATATATATAATATATATATATATATATATATATATATATATATTATATATATATATATATGTATATATATATATATTATATTTATATTGTATAGAGGGCATTATTACACATAAATGCCTCACACTAGGAGGGACAAAGTCATTACTACCAAAATTATACTAATCATACCCAAATGCAGTTTTTCAAAGCAAGACATTTAAAAAATGAATTTAGTTCTGTATCACCGTGATTTCACATTCAACTTACGTCTAATGATCGTCAGCAGAACTGATTCTGAACACATCATAAATAAACTACCAACCTTACGTAGCGAAGACGAACAGACAACTGCTCACTCCGGCCAAGCACATGGAATGTTTATAAATCATATATCCGGTAAATGGCGGGCTTTTTACGAACTGCATGTCGGGTAATGAAAAGTATTTCGGAATAAGGTTACCAATTAAGGATAATCTCTTAATAAGGGATCTTAACAAGAAATTATCGGGTAGCTAGCGTGAAAACCTCATAAAAGAAAAGAATTCGAAAATAATTTTTTTCCTTTTGAACAAATTAATTATATCTATATTGTATAGAGGGCATTATTACACATAAATGCCTCACACTAGGAGGGACAAAGTCATTACTACCAAAATTATACTAATCATACCCAAATGCAGTTTTTCAATGCAAGACATTTAAAAAATGAATTTAGTTCTGTATCACCGTGATTTCACATTCAACTTACGTCTAATGATCGTCAGCAGAACTGATTCTGAACACATCATAAATAAACTACCAACCTTACGTAGCGAAGACGAACAGACAACTGCTCACTCCGGCCAAGCACATGGAATGTTTATAAATCATATATCCGGTAAATGGCGGGCTTTTTACGAACTGCATGTCGGGTAATGAAAAGTATTTCGGAATAAGGTTAACAATTAAGGATAATCTCTTAATAAGGGATCTTAACAAGAAAGTATCGGGTAGCTAGCGTGAAAACCTCATAAAAGAAAAGAATTCGAAAATAATTTTTTTTCCTTTTGAACAAATTAATTATATCTATATTGTATAGAGGGCATTATTACACATAAATGCCTCACACTAGGAGGGACAAAGTCATTACTACCAAAATTATACTAATCATACCCAAATGAATTTGGGTATGATTAGTATAATTTTGGTAGTAATGACTTTGTCCCTCCTAGTGTGAGGCATTTATGTGTAATAATGCCCTCTATACAATATAGATATAATTAATTTGTTCAAAAGGAAACAAAATTATTTTCGAATTCTTTTCTTTTATGAGGTTTTCACGCTAGCTACCCGATAATTTCTTGTTAAGATCCCTTATTAAGAGATTATCCTTAATTGTTAACCTTATTTATATTTATATATATATATGTATGTTTGTGTGTGTGTATACACACACATATATATAAATATACATATATATAAGAATATATATATATATGTATGTATGTATATGTATATGTATATATGCATACATACATAAGTATATGTGTATAGATACGTATTTTTGTGTGTATGCATGCATGTATATTTATTGGAATGTGGCGACATTAAAGTTCAATTTTCGTATTGTTTCTGAACATCTATTCTTGGGGACTAGCCTTTTCCCTGTTCAAAGTAATAAATAGTTAGCAGAAGTCTCTTACTGATTTGCTTGCGTTTATGTTTTCTTATTATGTTCTAGTCCATGTACAATT
>NC_043003.1:74151961-74186961 GCF_006345805.1 Octopus sinensis | reverse complement strand
CCTGGCACCCCACCTGTATGATACTAACACTGAACCTATTTTAGCGATAGCTGTATTAGCACTATTGCACCTGGTGTTAGTGACATTAATACTTGTGACTATGCCAATGTCCCGGTCCCAGCTTCATACTAGGAATGCTAACACCTCTGGGCATACCTCTAGTATACTTAATCGTACGAATCAACGTTCGGTACATAGTGAGAATAGGTCTACCAGCATCAGAACTACAGAAAAAACTGTAACTGTTGGGTCAGTTGGATGTAGTTTTTTACCCTACAATGTGGACTCAAATGTCTGGCCTCAATTCTGCACTCGCACCAGTCTAGGATCTGTAGATTTAAGCGTCGATACATGGTTCACCTGAGCTCATTTTCATTATCTACCTTTATACACTGCCTCAATACAAAGGGCATATCTTATAACTTATAAGTAATTAACTCACGTTTTACTTTGTCAACGTCCAAAGATTGAAAATTTACCCTGGCGTTGTTGTAAATCAGATCGTAATGGTAAGGCACAGTTACGACAAATATTTTCTTTTGATGCTTTTCGATTCCTACAGAGTGCAAAACACCAATTTTGAGCTTTGGGTTTGAGTTGATTATATTGATTCCAGGCCATGGCTTGCACACTCTATATATCAATATACAAATGTTTATATGCGTGTTAAGGTGAGTGTGTATATATTTCTGTCTATGCATTTGTGTGTGTATGGTTCACAAATATGTTCAATGACTAAATAAGTTTTCACCGAGTCAATTTGTCTACAGATAAATCTCATCTAAGTAAAAGCTCTGTGCTTTCTTAAACCATTTCACACACCTGATTTCAATTATGTATCGAAACACACATTAATTTCTCAATATATTGCCTGGATTTATTCTCAAGAGGAATTCCTGCGCTGATTAAAATCATTAATTATCTGATAAGTATATAAAATAATGACTTACAGTAGTTTATAATGGAAGAAATATCAATACGACAAAAAATTTGTTTAGCATTCAACCCGTCTTGAAGGAATAGCTTTAACTAAAAAATTTAGTGTTTAATTTAAGATTTGTCTGATTGAAAGATTGCTGTCAAATGATTTCCAGAATAAGTTAATAATTACCGATTGATTTCAAAGAAGTTCAATATGTAAGTCAGTGTTAATTGCTAAATATGTAAGTCAGAGTTAATTGGTAAATACGGAAATGGCAGTTAATGTGAAATTTAATTGTCAGACTATAATAGTCAACTCAGCTATTATGAATAGTCATGAAAATCTATTTCAGCTTTTCATAGCTCACAGCAATCTGTCTCTAGGAATGTTTAACATTATTGCTTAAATTTTTGCATTCCGTATTTGCCGGTCTATAAGATGTATTCTCACGTAAGACAAAGCCAAACTTTAGTGGGAAAATGACATTTTGTGGGGGGAAATAACATTTTGTGGAAAAAATTAATTTAGTGTGTTTCATCTTAAACTCATACAGTCGTTATGCCATCTGTAATATGACAGCACTAGAAGAATGTCACATTTAAAATATAAAGAACCGCATCTTACACACCGACGTATAAGGTATGAGGATTAAGCATTTCAGAATAGAGGAATTAGTGTTTCACATGGCTGTCATAGCAGTTGTTTATTTTTAGTTAGTCTGTGCATTTTCTCCAACTCTAATTGAAGTGTGGAATGGAAATTCAAATATGCTATTGAAAGACCGATGTCAAATGACCTGTGCTCACCAAATATCATGTAATTCTCAACTGCATACAAAATATATATAACAAGAAGACAGCATGATGTAGACAGTAAAAATAATTCTTGTAGTTGAACTTTATAGTGAATATACACCTACAATATTTTCTAAAAAATATGTAGACGAGGATATGAATGACTAATAAATATATTCAGAAATCTTAATCAAAGATAGGATATTACATTTGTACTCAAAAACATAGCCATGCAGTGTTGGCAGAAGCAGTGACTGAAAAAAAAGATATAATAGATTTTTCAATGGAAGCAATTTCTTGGTACTGAAATAAAATTTTAATATAAAAACTGAAAATAAAATCCTACCAACGTTTCTTACACTGGTATGGTCGTTATTAACAAACCTAAAGATCTCAAATAAAAACATTCTAATGAGAAGCAGAACACAAACACTAAAATTGTTGGCAAGTCCATAAGCGTTTTAAGTACATATGATTCATGTCTTACATAAACATCAGTACTTCAATAGTATTATATATTAATTGAACACGGTAAGATGAACGGCAAAATCAACAACGAAGTGATTTGAAATTAAAAGGATTTTGTTCGGTGCTTTAAAATCTCTGCCTACTTGTAAGATATACAAGTATGACTGATAAAGAACAACTTCATAAACTCTCAAATACAAACTAAAATAATTAAAAAAATAAGTTTAATCAACAATCAGTAAGTAAAAAAAAAATATTCAGTAAGCCTTGAAGCGGTTCTCTCCCCTCAAGGAGGATATTCACCACCTGTAACCTCTTAGTAATTTCCCTCTCTTTCTCAGTCCCCCACCTCTCTCTCTCTCTCCTCTTACTCTGTAAGTATCTATGAACAGAAACATCAACAGTTTCCAGGCATATACCTACGTGAAATTATTTACTACACTGCTAAATCAATTGAGAAGTACCCTGCTAAGCCACTGTCACAAATCACACATATATAGCACAATGAGCTCCGCTTGTTCACGGATCCGTTCTAGATATGTTTGCAGATATTTGCAACTATAAAATTGCAAATCTACCATAATGTGCTCGCGTGGTTTATAATTCTTTTCAAAACATATGCTTACCTTTAGGAAAGGAAAGCAGGCATAAGACAAACGGATTAAGTCGATTATATCGACTCCAGTGCGTAACTGGTACTTATTTAATCGACCTCGACAGGATGAAAGGCAAAGTCGTCCTCGGCGGAATTTGAACTCAGAATGTAGCAGTATTTTGTCTGTCTTCATGTTCTGAGTTCTAATTCCGCCGAGGTCGAATTTGCCTTTCATCATTTCGAGGTCGATTAAATAAGTACTAGTTACGCACTGGGGTCGATATAATCGACTTAATCCGTTTGTCTTTCCCTGTTTGTACCCTCTGTGTTTAGACCCTTGTGGGTAGTAAAGAAATAGGTATATTATTTGATGAAAGGTCGACAAACTGTAATTTTTTCTGTCAGGAGGCATCTCCGTCCTTTTATTGCACAAATATTGCATAAAAAGAATTTCGGTGCATTCTCCTTTTAATGAAAGTGGATTTCTTTCCTTTCAATTTATTTCATTTGATATTGTTTACAATAAAGCTACTGTATATAAAACAGGTATGATCTAATTAATGACGGTACAATAAAAGCTGCATTATATGCTTATGGAATTTATTCAAGCTTCATACATAGCAAATGACCTATCCTATGCATTGATTAAGAGAAACTGTTACGCCTTCTCACAGAAATGATGAAAAACGTGAACAATTTTTAGAGGTTCTTCCCATCAATAATCATTAGAACAAATACGTTTAGATTCTAATGATACCGAAACGGTACCTTTCCATTATTTACATTTATTCTCTGGCTTGCCACAGTGTAGGATGTACTCTGAGAAGGGAGAAAGTATAAGCCATATTGCTAATGAGTGATGTAAGCTCGCACAACGCGAAAACAAAAGGAAACACGACAATGTGACCAGTTATGGCCACTGGCTGTTCTGCTGTAAAGCAAAACAATAGTAAGAACACAAGCCCGAAGGAATAGTGGAAAACGGGCATCACAAAATACTCTTGGATTTTAACATCCAGTGCGACCAAGTCATACAGGCGAAACGACCAGATATCTTGTTCATCCATAAAGATTAAAAAGAAGTAAAAATAATAGATGTTGCAATACTGGGCGATTCGAGGGGGAAATGTAAGGGAACAGTAAATAATGAGAAATACCAGCCACTGCGGGATAAGATAGGAACGTTATGGAGCATGAGGAATGTAATAGTGATACCGGTGGTAATTGAAGCATTAGAAGCAGTTTCCAAGGGCTTTGGAAAACATATAAAGGATAATGGGGCTGTTGTGAGGCTCGAGGTGATCCAGAAGACTGTATTGATGGTACAGCTTGCATTGTAAGGATATTATAGTCTGTTTGAGTCACAGGAAAAGGCAACACTTGAAACGTATGGGGATTTGTAATTCCCTGCCTTCATGTAAAGAATAACTGGTAATTAAGGACTATCCGAAAGTCTTTAAGAATAATAATAATAATTGTAATAATGATCATTGATCCTGATGATAATGAAGATAATAATAGATGACCCAGAAACACTAATATAATTCAGCAGGTCAATTGAAAAATAACTCTCAAACACTGGAATAACTACAAGTTACACTGAGTATTTAAAATTTCCTTCAAAATGAGTTGAAAATCTTCCATATCTAGTTTGCTGTGGCCGAACACGCACACAGTAATCTTTAAAAACGTTGAAATTTTAATATCTACAACTTTCTGTTAAAATCCTCCCTTTCCTTTCTCCCTAAGCATTTGAAAATGTAAACATTCTTTTATTGAAACAGCACTATTAAACGCATGATAAAAACTAAGGAAATAAACCACTGCCACTACATACAAACAGCACAATTATGAAAGCTGTAAACCACTGCAAAACCCAGAAAAAGAAAAGAATGTGCAACGATGTAAATCTCAGTATATATATATATATATATATATATATATATATACACACACACACATATATATACATACATATATACATACATATATACATATATATATATATATATATATTATCACGATTATTATTATTATTATTTTTATTTTCAACCACTAATATTCATCATCAACAGCAGCAGCAGTTGCAGTAGCAGCAGCAATATCACTATCAGCAGTAGCAGAGGCAGTGGTAATAGTAGTAGTTATGGCAACAGCAGCAGCAGCATTTTGCTTCGCTTCGTTTCATAAGGACAAGGGAGGGAAGTTAAGAGAGGGTGGGAGGGGGAGAGAATTAGAGAGATATCCGGTATCGGTGGTGGCGGTTGGTTTGGGCGGGCGCACAGCGAATAGGTCGGTCAGAGTTAACGAAATTCTAAGAGGTTGTTAGCGATGAGATTATAACAGGTCGGTCGGAATTAAGGGACGATGGTCAGAATTAACGAAATTCTAAGAGGTTGTTAGCGATGAGATCATTTAAAACACGACAGCAAGCTGTCAGTACTGAAAACATTTAGGATATTAGGAGCGGAGGCAAGCAAATGGATAGATGGGTGGAGTACTACTAGGATCTCTACTCACGGGAGACCACAGTGGCTGAGGCTGCAGTCGTGAGTGTCAAGATCTTGCCAGTCACGTGCGAACTTGACAGTCCGCCATCTATAGCAGGGCTCACCAAGGCTGTTGACTCCCTAGCAAGAAATAAGGCTCCGGGAAAAGACGGCATCCCCTCAGAGATCATCAAAGCCGGCAAAAACATCATCCTGCTTCGGCACCTTCATGAGCTTCTGTGTCAGTGCTGGGAAGAGGGTACAGTCCCTCAGGATATGCGGGATGCTAGCATCATTACGCTTTACAAAAACAAAGGTGACCGTGGTGATTGTAACAATTACCGTGGTATATCCCTTCTAAGCACTGTTAGAAAGAACTTTGCCCGCGTTATCCTGGCCAGGCTACAACTACTTGCTTCTCGAATCTTTCCGGAATCGCAGTGTGGCTTTAGAAGAAGCAGATCAACTATCAATATGATATTCTCCATACGCCAACTTCAGGAGAAGACCAGAGAGCAGAAAATGCCATTATATATGGCCTTCATTGATCTAACAAAGTCTTTTGACTCGGTAAGCAGAACAGGCCTCTTCATCCTGCTCCAAAAAAACCGGATGTCCACCAAAGCTGCTGAGGATCACCAAGTCTTTCCATGATGACAAGCAAGGCACCATACAGCACAACGGTTCAACATCAGCCGCCTTACAAATAAAAAACGGGGTAAAGCAAGGCTGTGTCCTCTCTCCTACATTTTTTGGCATCTTCTTCTCGCTCTTACTTTCACATGCCTTTCAGACATCAGATGATGGAGTGTTTCTGCACAGTAGAAGTGACGGGAAACTGTTCAATCACTCGCGCCTGCGTGCCAAGACCAAAATCAGAAACGTCCTGATCAAGGAGATGTTATTTGCTGATGATGCCGCTCTGGTAACACACACAGAAGAAGCCCTCCAAAGGCTCATTAACTGTTTTGAGCAAGCATGTAACGACTTTGGCTTAGCTATCAGCCTTAAGAAGACCAACATCATGGGCCAGGCTACATCGGACATCCCAAACATACATATTGAAGACCACAGATTACAAGAGGTGGAGAAGTTTACCTATCTGGGCTCTACCGTCACCTACAACCTATCCCTTGACGCTGAGCTGAATATACGCATTGGCAAGGCAGCTGCTGCGATGGCCCAACTCTCCAAACGGGCTTGGGACAACAATAAGCTGACCAAGACCACGAAAATGAAGATCTACCAGGCATGTGTACTCAGCACTCTACTGTATGGGAGTGAGACCTGGACGCTATACACACGCCAAGAGCGTCGCCTAAACATCTTTCACCTGCGATGCCTCCGAAAAATCCTCCGCATCAAATGGCAGAATCATATCCCCAAAAAAGATGTCCTCAGGCAAGCAGGAATACCAAGCATGTTTGCACTCCTCACACAAAGACGTATGAGATGGCTTGGGCATGTTAGCCGTATGAAAGATGGCAGAATCCCCAAGGACATACTCTACGGAGAGCTTGCTAGGGGTACTAGGTCTGTGGGTAGACCGATCTTACGTTACAAGGATGTTTGCAAAAGGGACATGAAGGCCTGCAACATCAATATTAGCGGTTGGGAGGCAGCTGCCGGCAACCGTGGAGAATGGCGACATACAGTAAAAGAGGGAATACAAAGGAGTGACAGAGAGAGAGAGAGAGAAGAAATGGAATAAAGGAAGAGACGTAAACAAGAGACTATGGCACTACAACCAGCCAGAAACAGTCTTCGCTACATTTGCGGTACCTGCCAGAGGGAGTGTTTGTCCAGGGTAGGACTACACAGCCACAGCAGGAAATGTATCAGGACATGAAATATAAAGCCAGACTAGACTACTTCATGCGCAACTCCATTGTCTCCCGAGACAGAAAGGATGCCAATACAATACAATATCATTATTATTATTATTATTATTATTATTATTATTATTATTATTATCATTATTATTATTATTATTATTATTATTATTATTATTATTATTATTATTTCGATCAGTAAGTAAAACACAACAAGGCCAGCTCTCTCATTGATCGCTGGTAATAGTAAACACGTTTGGCCTCTGCTGAAGGGTGTGACGTTTCTTCCTTTGTTTCCTGATGGCAAAAGAATACAAGCCACCTCTAATACTAATACTACAATAATAATAGGAAGGTTTCTATGAAACTTTTGGGTTATGTTCTTCTTCCATTATAATTATTCTGTTGATTCAAAGAGCTGGAAAAAACAAAGAATAAAGTTCTGAGGCGGAATAAATTCAATAACCGTTTATTCACAGGTGCTTCGTACCAGGGTTTGCTTTCAGTAACCATCCTCACACCAGTGAGTGGTTAGCCTTCTCTCCCATACACGTGAGGTTCAATAACATCCGGAGACAGTGCATGTGGTATCACAGCGGGAAAAAAGTTCGCAGTAAGCTCCTGGCTTCGAAGTCTTCCTCGGCGTCAGCGTGAGAAGGATGAGAGGAAGAATGTTGTCTTATCCTTAACTGATGGTTGCAGGTGAGATCTCGGTTTTATCTCGCGTATGGCAATGGTTGCAGGCGAGATCTCACTGTTCCAAAATGGTGCTGGCTTCTTTGTGCGTGGGTACAGTACCGCAACCACCCACACGCCCACCACTACCATCATTACTACGATAAAACTACTAATACTAGTCGTGACGCGCCTGAAGTACAAAGCCGATTCAGCTAGCCAACCAGCCATTCTACTTCTACTGCTACCGCTGTTGCTACTGCTCCTACCACTGCCTCTGCTACTGCTACTACAACTACTACTGCCATTACTTATACTTCTATAACTGATGATGTTGATGATGATGATGATGATGATGATGATAATGATGATGATGAAGATAATGATACTATTACTACAACGATGACTACTATACATAGATTCAAGTAAGGTATCAGTTGACAATGGCAATAGATTTATATATATAAATTAAATTAGAGATAAAACCACTATTAAGCAAATCAAACAGTGAAAAACATAATCCAAAACATAAAAATAAACATAAAAATTATTAATATAATATACAAAATAGATAAAGTATAAGTGGTCAGTTCTAGTGTGTGTGCATCGATTTGGAGTTGGTATCAAATGAAATGAGGAGGTGAGTTTGGTGTCAGATGAATAGAAGAGGTGAAGTAAGCCATGTGGCGCAAAGGAGTGAATAGAGAAGATTAATTCCTGTTCACACCAAAGGCGGGTGTCCGAATGGCTCCGGTGAAAGAGTCCGAACACAGACAGATGTTATAGTGAATGTCAGGGAGAGCGGAAATGGCACGAGACTGGGTTGTTATTTCAGTGTCTGATGTCTCGGAAGTACTCCGCGAGCCGGTCAGCCGAGCGGCGTCCCGTTTGACGGATGTACAGGGAAGGACAGTCAGAGCAGATGATGCAGTAAATAACGTTACTAGAACTGCAAGTAAAAGAGTCGGTGGTGACATATAGACGATGATAGATGCGTGTGTGGATGGTGGTGTTTGAAAGGTAGGGGCAGGTGCAGCACTGTGGGTGGGAGCAGTGGAAGGATCTAAGATCGGAGGTGGGGTTAGGAAGAAATTTTGGACCAGGAAGTCACGCAAGTTAAAGATTCGTTCGAAGGATAGAACGGGTAGGTTTTGGAAGATGTGCGAGGTGGAGGAATCGGATATATCTGTATGTGTGCGTATGCCTGTGGGTATAGGTGTGTGTATGTGTGTGTGTGTGTGCGTTCATAAGTACAGGTGCGTAGGTTTAAACGTGAATGTATATGTATTTGTGTTCATGTGCAGCCTCAAAGTAACAAAATGTAGGTCTCTCGAAATGAAAAGTCTAATGTCTATAGAATAGAAATATATGTAACTTTGCATTCCATCAGACCAACGAATCTGGGAAAGTTCCATTATGAAACTTAAACATAAAAGAATAAACTTATACACAGTAAACAAAAATAATAGCAGCAGATATGTAAATTAAGAAGTTATTGTTGTTAATAGCAAGGAGCATGAAGGAATTATAACAAAAAAGATTGTATACAATTTCAAATAACAATACTGATCAAATTTAACTTCCTTTCGGAATACTAGCCAATAGAAGCGAAAACCTGATTGCGGAGAGGATGTGAGATTTTAAATAAAAATACATGTGTTAAATATTGAATATTGATTATTATATGGGGTCATGGCCGGAAATATTTTGGTGGATGGAACACTCGATTATATCGATACTTTGTATTTATAATGGGAAGACAATGAGATTAAATCGAGCTCAATTGGATTTCAGCTGTAGATACGAAGAGCCCTAAGTATGTGCTGCAATGAATTTTGTTTGACATTCTATCTACCAATCTACCATCCTAAAGCAATATTTGATAATACAAAATTTGAAAATGAAAAATTCTAAATATATAAATAATTTAGACTTTAAATACATAAATAATATAAATTCACATAATGTCTTCACATGAACCTATTAATATCTTCAAAACGAAAGATGCAAAATGTTATTAATATCAACAGTATTATGAAAATCCAATATGGCTAGGGTTGGCATACTGTAAACAGATTCAGATATCAATAATCACTAGAATGAATACAATAATATATGCAATGATTACAATATTGCTATGCATCTACTTTATTCCAGTGATTCATGATAGAAGAAATAAGCTCAAATAAAGAAAATTTAGAAAAATTATATCATAGTCTTTCATGTTGCCAAAAGTTAATGTAACCCAAGGAAACAAAAATGAGACTGAAATATAAGATTATAAATATAGAAGTCAGCTAGATCATAAAGGATTTAAATAACGAAACGGCAAGTAATTTCCTCGGAATATGTCGGTAGGAATTATGCTAACGATTATTTGAACAGATTAAAACAGTACTATTCCAACCTAATTTAGCCGTAAAGGTTATTATTAAGAAACTCAGAATCTTATCTGTTTGAAATGCATTTTGCAATTCTATTGATAAGTTTTTTTTTTTATAGATGGGCACTATTTGTATCAATCCTAAAATTGGAGAAATTAAGAAGAAAGCGTTTAAGTCTTATGTTGTATATATCGTTTCAGACTTGTTTTCTATATGACATTTCAGCCTGACATATTCTCTGGTAGGAATGGAAACTAAAAATATTTTTTAAAGATGAATAATATTTAATGACAGAAAATGAAACGAACAAATTTTCATTTGAAGTCCATTTTTTGATGGACTTATAACATATAATAATATATAATATTATAAAATCCAACAAAAAGCTCCAACAATAAAATATAAACTCCAACAATAAACCTATTGATAAAACGTATCTTTAAACATTCAAAACCCTGCTCATAAAATTCAGTCTAAGCTTAAACTTTAGTTTTAATACTAACCAAAAACGTATTTCTTCAATATGAACCTAACGTTAAAACTTAACTTTGACTTTCAACCTAAACTATAAATCATACATCGTTACACTGATCCTAAACCCTAACTCTCAACTCTATATCTAAGTCTTATCCCCGACAGAAACCTCGACCATAAAACCGACATCTTTTCACATGGTTGCTGAAAGGGATATGCAAAATGGGTTAATCTCATGGGTTATGACTATAAAAAATTTCTATAACTGAAAGCTCGAAGTGTTTGTGTTGTTCATTTCTTCAAAATCTAGTTATAATTTTCGTAAATGGCGTAAAAATTACATCAAAATCAAAACTTTTGATATAATCGAATGAGAAACGGAGATGTACTGGCATAAAAATGTTTTGACCCTAGTCACATTTCGCGACAATTATAATTGTTTTTGATGAAACGTTGCAAACTGCTGTTCATATTATTTGTGTTTTGTATACAAAAATATATATTTGGATTTATTTGATTTTTACCAGTTTTAGTCATTGAACAGCGGCCATGCTGGGGCACCGACTTCAAGAATATCAGTTCGTACGAATCGTACTTCTATATATCACTTATATTAAGGCTGTCACTTTGTCTTTCGTTTTCTGTCACCGAACCGCTATATTACGCAGATGTAAACATATCAAAACCGGTCGTCCAGCGACAATGTGCAAAAGTCACACGTCAATACATATACACAAATACACACACACACACGCAACGCATACATACGTACATATTTCTCTCTCTCGATCTGACTCACTCTGCCCTCTGTCTATACACACACACACACATATATATATATATATATATATATATATATATATATATACACTTTCTGTTCACCGAATCCACTCACATGGGCTTGGCCAGTCCAAGTCTACAGTAGAAACTACGTGTCCAAGATGCCATTAACTGATACTGAAACATGTGGCACACATATGCATACATGCAATCATGTATATATATATATATATATATATATATATATATAAAGGCGCGTGTTGAAGGGGCCACGTTTTATGTGTCATGATCACAGAGTTATAGCTAGAAGTGTCATTGGTTCTGACACTTTCTGTTTCCTCACTTGAAATAATTACGAGGCGTATTTTAATGGGGGAGTCTACATCACTGCACCCAACACATTCCTAATTTTCTTTATATCAATTTTTGACAAAAAAATAAAAGGGTTTGCTATATTTATGACTATAATTTATGCACACTAACAAAGGCATATACACACATGCATGCATGCATGTACACGCACAAGTACATACACATTCACACACACTCACACACATATACCTAGTGATGATGACGATGATGGTGAGGGGGAGGAATATGATGATAATGGTGAGATCGAATGACAAAAGTGGGCGTAATTTTTTTTGTCTTAAATAATGTATCGATGAAATTCCATAGTAACACTACCTCTATTGTAAACAATTTCCTATTATTTAATGCAAACCTGATTTTTTTCAAAGCTGCTTTAAGATTTAAATTCAACAATGGTACAAATGCACAGCCTTTGATAGAGGTTGTGATGAGTAGTTCTTTTGTATAGAGAAAGTGCTTCTCTACAACTATGATTACTTTGGACGACCTGCCAGCGGAAAAAGAAACCAGTTATCCTAAATTTAAATTACTGTCAGCAGAAAGGCGTGGATCTCTGCTAAGATTTTTGCTTCCCAACCACATTGTTTCAGATTCAGTCTCACTATGCAGCACCTTAGGCAAGTATCTTCTACTATAGCCACGGGTCGACCAAAGTCATGTGAATGTAGTGAGTGTGTGCGTGTGTGTGTGTGTGTGTGTGTGAGAGAGAGAGAGAGAGCGTATGTGTGTGTGTGTTTACGCAATGTGTAAATGTGTCAGTGAGTGACTGAGTGTGTGTGTGTGTGTGTATGTCGTTGAGTATGTGTTCTTTCCCGTAACTCACTCGCATAAGGGACCGATATATTAAGTACCAGATTTTACAAAATATAGAAGTGGGGTTGATTTATTCGACTAAAATTCGTCAATCTGGTGCCCCAGTATAATCGCAGTTTAATGACCGAAACAAGTAGAAAGTGTAATGCAAAATATAATATTCTAGCCTTGGACCCGCCCTCAAGTCGGTATTCGTCCTCGCTCCTGTGGAGGGCAACTTTGAGGCGTTCAGCTCTACCCTAGTGCTCTGAAACGTATTTCAGAAAATTTGCGATGGACTGATGATGATCATAGTGTAATCAATAAGCGTAGGGGCGAGGTAAATGCGGAAAAATAGTGGGGTCAGTGGCCCTTCCGGAAGCGGCCCTTCTGAAACTAAAACTCCTTTCGATACTCTCTGGGAGTACATCGTATGAAATCCATAGTCATATGTTTGATTTGGTCGCCAATGTCATGTATTTAGTTTAAAATGTAGTAAAAATATCGGGGTGAGTAGGGCTCCATTTAGGCGGAAATTAAAAAAGTAAACCTCTTTAGGAAATTCCATGGAATTAGGGGAGGTGCAGGTTGGAGATTCGTTGTCTTTGTACCAAGGGTCTAGGAGGTATTAAAGAACATAAAACCATAACAGACAGAGAAACATTACCCAAATTTATATTAAGTCAAGGTATGAATGTGTGTGTGTGTGTGTGTGTGTGTGTGTGTGTGTGTGTGTGTGTGTGTGTGCAAGTGTGCGTACTAAATATGGGTAAACAAGAGAAATTATGTTGACATACCTCTCACATTTAATCGTGGTAAAATTAACCATTTGCTAAGTTGTGTCACAGCAATCAACTACATAAACAATATACTTTCGATGTAATTCATTTAATTATTAAGTTTCAATAATAAGAATTTTAGTTTCTTGGCTTAACATATTTTATTTATTTATTTATTAGCTAATTTAATACGACACTCTCAAGTGTCGTAGTTCTTCTGTTTAGGAATAAATGACTAAGCATCCAGTAATTTCTATGCATATGATCTTTAATCGTTATAAGCAAAAATCGTTTATAGATAACGTAAAACTTTAGCTCAGAGATAGGAACGTGCGATCCCACATCTATAATAGATGTGATAATATATTTGTAATACTTCTTGTCAATGCAGCACTTGACTAATAGTTTAGAGAAGTGAAGAGAAAATACCGACAAATAAACCTCTTGGTCGATCAACAAACATGGTAGCAATTTAAGAGCCTCCCTCATTCTACATATATATACTACATATTATATTATATATATATATATATATATATATATATATATATATATATATATATATATATATATATATAATATATATATATATATAATATACACTACGATACATGTATACACATCTATCAGTATTAAATGCATTGAAATATTAAGTAGATAAATGCACTTCTTAAAAGGTAGTTCCATAACAATTTTGAAATAGTGTTATTGTTTTGATGCTCTTAGCTTGGATATATTTGCATCCAAACTTTCCACGGAAATCCTAGATTGTTTTTATTTTGTAAGAAAATTTTTTGGTGTATTCGTAAAACCTAGAATGATTATTAAGAAAGGAGGAACTGGATTGATATATGAATATATTTCATCGGCAAATTCCGAGGGATCACAAACAAACAGCAAAATTTTACTAATTCTCAATCTTTGTTTTTAGTAAATTTTAAGGCAAATGCTTCTATTGTTTACTGTTAAAGTAATTGCAGCAGGTGTCTAACTTCTTTGAAGAACATTAATGTTATTCACGATTTCCTTCATAGTATAGCCACTTCAGAAAGGAGTTGCTTCCCTCTAACGCTGTTTGCAGAAAAGTCAGGCTATAGATATTTTATTCTGCAAACGCTAATATTCTGCAACACGTTATAAATCTTTTTTTTGTTTAGTTTTATTTTTGCCGTTTTTAATATGAGGCCTTATAGATAGATTAATGTTTTCGGTTTCCAGGCATTGCTCTAGACATTAATCATTTATTCATGTGTCAGAATATCAAGCAACTGAAGTTGCTGTGCGCGCATCTTTATGTGTTTACGTATTTATATATTTCACTGTTTTTGTTTTCTAATAGTATTGCAGCAGTCTACACTTTTGATTAATTCTGCTAACGATTTTGTTTTCCTAAGGTATCTCACTATTACTGCTTTTGTTCTCATTGTTTAGCCCTAATTATTCCAGACATGAAAATCTGCTCTCTTTTTGTGGAAAGCTTGTATAATTTTAAGTATCTAATCTCTCATTTCTGAAAAGACATTGATATGTTTACGATTTAATGGATCTGTTTCTGCTCTTAAGAATGTGGAGAGAAATGCATAACAGCCTACAGTATTGTTGCAACTGATTTCTTACTGCGTTATTCAATACAGAATTCACAAAACCGTTCGTATTGTTCTTGATTGTCTTCCTTCTTTTCTAACTAAATGCGAACACTGCGTCCATTTGCACCTAGCGGAGTGCAAAAGGAATATTTCCCGTCAATTGTATTTTTATTGATGGATAGATTTAGTTCAAAATCGATATATTTCATGGTATGCGTTTTTGTTCAGTGCAGAAATACGAGCAAGTTCTCGTTAATCTCCTTCAATGCTCTCACAGCTTACACTGATGAACATAGTATCTCTTTAGGTATAATTGTATTGCGCTATGGGCATTTCAGTTTATTAGCCACTGGTACATAAAAATGTCAATAATGCAATAGAGGCTTGTATCCTTACGGACAGTAATCACGCTTCCTTTATCATCTGATGTGAGAATATAATGAAACAGTACACAGATTTGTATGGAATGTAAGAACATATATCATATAGTATTAATGGCATAGAGGATTCAGTGAAAACTTGCAATTGCTCTGAATGACCTAGCAAGACACATGAAATGTATTCTAGTTGTTCGCTCTTTTAACTACATTTAACGATTTGTTTAGTGGAATGAACTCAAAAACATAGTTGAGAGAACAGTTTTCAGTATTCTCAAACAGTGATTGATGACAATACGAGATAAAGTGCATAAGCTAATAATGAAACTCACGTATAGTGAAACTGACATTAAATAATTCATTGTTAATCGACTTTCATCTTCCAAAAAACCTGCTAGTGCACCAGAAGATTGCTTTCAACACATGTAATATGCATGAGTGGTAAACTGACGCTCCGACAATATGTTAATTACTGAAGTTACATGTATCTATCATTAACTCTCATATTTCTTACTTCACTCTCCCACACTTTCATATATATATATATATATATATATATATACAGAGAGAGAGAGAGACAACGAGAGATAGAGAATGAGAGATAGAGAACGAGAGATAGACAGAGACAGACACGCGTATATATATATATATATATATATATATGCATGTAGATTATTAATTTATATGTATGTCTGTATGTGTGTGTGTGGGTGTGTTTGTATATGTATAGGCATATCTCTCTCTCTCTCTCTCTCTCTCTATATATATATATATATATATATATATATATTCATATATACGTACATGTATGTACATAGCTACATACATCTGTATATATACAAGTATATATGTATAGAGGGCATTGAAAAACGTCAACGAAATGAGAAACGAGAACATCAAAAACAAATACAGAAACCGAACTTTTTTTTCCAATAACGAAAGAAACAGAGAATCGAGATAGTTAACGAAGAACATTCCCTTCTTCTGTTGTCCCCTGTTTTATCTACTCCACGTTTCGAAGGTAGGGACAAGACGCGACTTCGTTAAAATAATCCTTCCCGCAAAGCAAACCAAGTAAAATTTAGGTTTTTTGAAGAAGTTAACAAAAAATAAGACAGTAGTAACAAGTGGTAACAAAAAACAAACAGGACAGTAAGAACAAAACAATAGACACAAACGGTGATGGCTGTTAAGCTAAGACGATGTGAAGTGGTGGACGCTGGGAAAATGAGCTTTGAGAAGACACAGGTAAAAGCACGTCTTTGTCTTTAGGAAGGAAGTGGATGAAAGAAAGATCGATAGCCGTTGGTCGCGTATGACCAACGAGAGAGTCAATGAGAAAGAGTGAGGGAGGGAACGGGGAAGAGAAGAACAGAAGAATAGGGGAAGGGTGGGAGCGGAAAAACAAAAAGGAAGAAGAACAAGAGAGAAATACATAAAAAAAGAATAGAGAGGGATAGAGTGCACATCGGAATTATAAAGATAAAAACTTACATGGATGCGTGCCGTTCGATCATATAATTATATAAATGATATATCAATTAATGCATATATCCATACATATAGGTACATACCTACATATATATGTATATATACATGCATATATAGGTACAGGTAATAAAAAAAAAACGTCGAAAACCATTGCAAGAGAAGATCCTTGAAATGAGTCAATGCTGACCATGTATGTCTCTTGAGCCCGGCGTAAGTTTTGCAAATTTTATTATACAACCCACCGCTGTGCTGGATGGCAGAAGAAGCTGTTGCTACAGTTAGAACCGATGTTGCACATGTTCTGTTGTGAAGAATAGCCATAGCACACTTTACCATGTGTCGATTCGTATGAGTTTTCTGATGGTTGACCAGCCCGCACGACTCAAGCACCTCCTCCCACGAACCACACAAGCAAGAAGCAATACTCCTCGATTCTCCCCCAGGTTCATTACTTCCAAGCCATATCTTAATCTTCTCGTATTTCATTTTCTCTCCCTCACAGCGCGAACAACGACTGTGCTATCTTTACCTCTATCTGTCTCGGTCTTGTGACTCTCTCTTCCAATCAACAACTGAAATGCCTGTTTCTGTCAGAGAAATTTTGACAATGCTTGAACCTCATTCTACGTTTATGCACTGGATTCCTATCGTCTTCCATACATACATAAATGTATACATACACATATATACATGCGTACATATAAGCATACATACACACACAGACACACATATATATATACGACAGACTCCTTTCACATTCCGGCTACCAAATCCACTCACATGGCTTTGGTCAGTCCGAGGCTACAGCAGACACTATCCCAAAGTTTCACGCAGTGGAACTGAACCACACAGACTTTCTTGCGCCTATATATATATATATATATATAATATATATATATATATATATATATATATATATATAATATATATATATATATATATATATATATATATACATATATATATATACATATATATATATATATATATATATATATATATATATATATATATATATATATATATACATTTGTATATGTGCACATACGTATTTCTGCTCATATGCATATATATGTATATACGACATGCATGCTTTCATTTAAATGTATTGAAGCAGAGCTCTCTATAGCAAAACGAATCAAAGAACACACCCGTAACCATTTTCTCAGTGTCATTATAGATAAAAATAGAGCAGTATCAGATTTCATTCACTCTCCCACTTATTAATGATACTACGTAATTAGTTTTTTGATATAATCTGTAATATTTCGTGTTGTTACAATTATGTGTCTCAATCTCGCATTACGTGTCTGGCTTCTACTTACAGGACTCACTTTATGCATGAATGATTTCAATGATCGTTTATGTTCTGTCGAAATGATTTAACAGCTTGTCGTCTCTTCAACAAGACGGAATTACTCACTATCTTTCATATGTTGTGTCCGTTCTTCCGTTCGTTGGCCTGTTCGTTCTTTCGTTTATTCGTTCTTTCGACAATTGTCTTAGCCAGATTACAATTCACTGAAAATTGGCACACTTTGGAGGAAATTATTATAAACAATATTTCAGAGTAATGGAACAGTTGGCAGAGCTCATGGCCACATTTGCTTGAAGCAACTGAAGGCTTTATTTCACTTGGTGTGTGTGTTTAATTTGGGGTAGTGAGTCGCATGTAGAGAATACGATGGATTTGAAATAAGTCATCCAGGTTTGTGTATTTTCAAGTTGGATGCAGATAAAGCAGTGAAGCTGCAAACTTTCTTATAAGTGAGTATTTCGTATGGGTTCATCATAATGGAAAAGAGAGGGAATAATTGATGAAAGCAACAAAAATTTGGTGAGTAGGTAAAAATCTTTAGATGTTGAAGAGTCCGTGTTTCTACAGAGCAGCTGCAGTGCAAGTACCCAGCTAGATGTATCATATAGCTCAAGAGTAAAACGAGTTCTCTGCGAGGAAGAAACGGCATAAAGCTAACAGAGATTTGACCAATAGCCTAATTTGAAGTACCAAATGCTGGAGCGGTAAGTAGGTTTTCAGTAGTATGTGATTGAGTGCCATGTAGTTGCAATGGTGCAGCGATCGTAAATTTTAGGTTTCTATGGTGCGACAAAATCAAGGAGATTAGGGGTTTCATTGAATTAGTTTGTAAAGAGACTGGAAGGTTAAAGAAGTTGGTGTAAATAACTAATGATTCCAATTCTATACTAGCAAAATGGGCGTTAGATGAGAGCGTGGGTCATGTAAAATATATAGGGTCAAGTAAAATAGGAACGTACCTTTTAAGAACCCATGGACGAAACAGATAATCTGAATGCAAGATAATATTTATTCAAGTAGTATACATACACACGTGTTTGTCTGCGTATGTATACATATCCATGTATATATATATATATATATATATATATAATATATATATATATACACATTTTATTTGAGGGGAGGCAATGCGAGCAACAACCACAGGAACATCAGAAAATCCACAGAATGACCAAACACATACAGATCTTCATATACTCATTCATATCTATAAAGCCCGACATTTAAAAATTTTGTAATATATAAATATGTCATATAAAAATATAAATTTTGTATATAACACCTTGAATTTACGCTTAAAACATTTAGTATAAATTTGTTACAATAAGAGAAATAAATATAATAATAATAAATAAAAATAAAGCATACAAGGCCTATTAAAAGATGGATTAACATTCTAGCGAAATGTACATAGAAGATAATAATTATACAGGTTTACAAAAATATAAGTTTACAAAGATACACAGAAGTCCATCTACGGGCCGTTTCGGAGACGCGCCAATTAATATTATTGGACATATCATATACTTAAAATTGGCACTCCTCTTATCAGCATGTCCTATACATACAACACATAGTAAACGTAAACAAATACACAATCACATACTGGCCATATTGAGAACCGAGACGTTACTTACTCCCAGAAACTTTTCTCCTATCCTGAATGCTACTTTTTACGCATATAATTCGAATCAGCAGCCATTGTAAGTGGTATGCACGCAGCGCCATCTGCACCATTTCACTTATGCACTTATTTTATTTTATTTTATCTTATTTCAATCTTTTAAATCCCCACATACATGCAAATCCACATATTCGGGTTCAAACCATGACGCATTTTATACTAATAGCTATATTTCTTTTAACAGTTTTTTATTTTAATAATTACATTACTTTAGTTTTATTTCATTTACTACTTACTATGCTTACTAAATTTAATTCAAATTGTTATTGCTTATGCTTAGCTCTAACTTTTATTGCTCTTTCTATTTCTAAATGTCTTATGGAACGTCGAGTGGATCCTATGCGCACACGCTGGTATTGCATCAGTGAACTTATTTAACACTGCGTTGTTGTAATTTTTCAATATAGTATATGCTTCTCTTATGCATAAACCGCATCTAGTCGACCCAATTCTACAAGGGGAGGTATGCGCAAAGATAGTCCATAATATTTTAAATTCAACATTCCTTTCCTTAAGGTCATTAACATGTAATGCCAAAGTTGTAGAGGTCCTATATTTAGGATTGTTGAAAGAGTTCAGGTGGGATCGGTACCTCTGCTTAAAGTCTACTGTGCTTCCAATATATATTTTTCTCTGGCCTCCTTGAGCCTCAACACTACATTTTCCTGACGACAATTTCCGCTAATCGGACATACTGATTGGTCCCTACAATTACATTTCTTCAAACTGCTACAGAGTCTCGTATTACTAATCACTCCGAAACCATGCCTCCTCCCATTACTACGATCCACCATATCATTTTGACCATCGTTCGTACTATTTTCCGGTATATTTATTCTATTGTTATTCTTACTATCAACATCATTCTTATTTCTATTTTTATTTTTACTAATATTTTTATTACCATTATCACTACAATTAACACTATTATTACCACCCTGATAATCATTATAAACACTAATATCATCACCAACATCATTATTATGATTATTTCTACTATTTGCATTATTTGTCATTCCAAGACGCCATTCATAATCGATTTCAGAAGACGTACTACTAATATTACTACTATCTTCTATGTCGTTAATGAATTTTCCATTAAAGCTTCTGTCATCATTTCTATCATTATAGCATATAACATATTCCATGCCTACTAAATATTCGTGGCCTTACTCTGTGTATACAATGATCCTACAAAATAATCAGACAGCCGTATTTTACTTGTATAAGCAGTTGTTTATTTGAGCAACATCAAAACATTCGGAAAATGTTGGCGCATTCTTTAATGAAATATATTTCTATTAATCCGTTTAACTTAAAAATACATACAAAAGAAGTTACCTTTAGTATTCGCTATCTACGTTTCGAGAAAAATACAATCTCACCAAAGTTTTCTTCTCTTGTTTTTTCTCCAAGATCCGAAGGCCTCAATTATTACAATAGTCGCTACAGCACAAATGTTGCAGAGAATTAAATGGCCAGTTTTCAGGTATACGCATCTGCTCTGACCCATTAACTCACTAACATCACACCAGCATTAAATACTGCAAACACCAGATTAACAACCTTTGTCACGATCAAGTCTCGCGTATGCTACTAAATATACATGCTCGTATTAATCATTGAATGTCCATGTACCATTTTTTTCTTAACGTTTGTAAATATTGTTTGTATACAGCATATACACAGCTTACTTTTAGAACCTATTCATGTATTTGCTATCATTCAAGTGTGATAGAAAGAGGCATTTATGAATAATATCCACAATAGGTATTTTATGTCTAGATGCAAAACCAATTTTCTCCCACTTCATTCTACTCTGAAAATTACATATAATATATCCCATAAACACGCCACAACTTCCGTTTCCGATCGGGAACGGACAATGTATTTAGGTTGTGTAAAAATCGGACAATCAGTAGAAATTGCTTTCTATATATGTCCTGCTCTTTTGTTTGACCACTTTGCATGTCTTTCTTTTAGCATACTTTCCTTTGGTTTTCCACACTATTGTCTTTTTTCTTCAAACGAGTAAACACATTCATTTTAACATATATATATACTCGGACACTCTACAACGCACAGGTGACTACACATTTAGATGCATGCCGTTTCCAGAATGCTGAAGTTAGATACTCAAATGTTCGCCCTGTCCCCTAGCTCAAGTCCACCGTGTAGTACCACTTTAATAACACTCGAAAAAATAATGTCCTCTTTCTTATATATTAATTCTCATCCAAAATTTCTCGTTTCATCAAAAACTTGACTCACATGCATCAGGTGTTTAATCCACAAAACACATGTTCAAAAAAGGTGTAATGGGAAATTATCAATGATATCCGGCCTGTTTATTGCAGCTTCGCATCCATGTGGTATTATCAAAAGTCATACTTGTTTGCAGTTTTTCTGAGCACGTGAGAAATATCTTCATAGTCATACTGCTGTTTACTCACCATGTATCGTGCCCCCTGGCTGTTATCTTAGATTTTCACGGCTGTAAACTGCGCATGTTTTTGTTTGAGTGCTTTTATTTAATCAGATAACACATATATTTATCTTTTATATCTCGAAGGCTCAAAATAATTCACAACAAATGGGTACAACTAACTCTCCATATCACACATTTACACAATTACCTGTGGTTTCAGTGGTTGTTGTTCCTAGGACATTGCCAACTAAGTCGCGTGTGATACGTAATATAGCACATCTCGTATTCCATACCTGAGCTTCATTCACGTCCTCTCTCACTAATGAAATTTACCGCCCTGCTATACTACTCGTTTTACAGGTAAAGTTGAGTAGATTTTCTCACATGGCCAGCAATTTGCAGTTAGTCGTTCAATAAAAATGAGCAGAGCCTACGCCTACAGTGTATTTGCATTCTGCTGTTTGTCATATTTCTATATGAAAGATAGTCTCACAAAACATAAAATGTTACTCTGTGCAGTGAATCCTGCGCGTCTATGTTATTGTCAAATATATTAGGTCGTCAAGGATGTAATTAGGCATATGGTAAAATTTGACGGCTGCTCAATTTGCGCCATTATTATATTTTGACAATCTTTACTTTTTGTTACAAAGCTTACACATCTATTTCTTTATTCGAACTCATTTTGCACTTCATAAGGTATTTATAAATCCTTTTTTTTTTTTTTTGCTATTTTGTTTAGAGAATGGGGAAGTCGGAAATTCCTACAGTTTTGAAATAAGAGTTCTTTCTTGGAAATACAGCATCACAGGCTACTCGGAATATTATTGGAGTAATTCAACCTAATGTTATTACACAGCAGATAGTATCAGATTTGTTTGCAAAATTTTGTTCTGTTAACTTTGAGCACACAAATGAGCAATGCGATCAACCAGAAACAAACGTGGATAATGACGAACTGAATGCCACCGTCGAATCAGATACATCTCAAAGTGCCCGTGGATTAACGTTGTTGTTTAGTGTTAGCATGAAACCGGTATTGAGTCATCAAGTTTAAATCGGTAAAGTGAAAAACTTGGATACGTGGGTTTCACATGAACTCAATGAAAATCAGAGACAGCACCGTTTGGAAGCCTGTATTATGCTACTTTCACATCACAAAATGAATCATTTTCTAATCGAATCGTAACAGGTGATGAGAAATGGATCTAATAAAACAACCGTAAATTTAGAAGCCTAGATTAGTCAACAGATCCACTCGTATTTTATTGCAAAACAACGCCAGACCACACACTTCAAAAATGGCAATGGTGAAAGGACAGGTGTTGGAGTTGCAAGTTCTCCATCATCCACCTAATCTTGCCCCTACTGACTACCACTTCTTTGAGAATTTGGATAACATTGTGGGGGGGAAAAAATTAATTCCGACGATGCTATAAAACAGGTCTTCCGACATATTATTGACTCTAGATTGCCATGCTTTTACAGTTCCGGGCTGGACACATTATCGCTAAAATAGCAGTGAGTGTATAGACACTATAGGTGCATACTTTGAGGAATAAAACTCTTCTTTGTCTTCAAAAAAATATTAGCAAGAATTGTCTTTTCTACATATTTCATACTTGACGGCCTAATACTTAATTTTCCCTCGACATTTTTATTCGTACTTCCTTGAAGGTAATAAGCACAACAGACAGGACGGCAGCAATATTCCTGTCTTATAACAGAATGAAGATAGAAAGATTCTTCATATGATTTATTCAGTTGGAACCACTTGATGAAGCCGAATTGGTCTTTTACTGCCCAATAATCACAGCCACATAAAATATCCACTCACGTGTATATATTATTCATTCCCTATACAGCAAAACATGTTTTGTTTTACTGGTAACCGAGATGCATACTCTGTTCTTGTAAAGACATTTAATGTCGATGTATACCTGATGCTATATTTATCTCCGCTTCTTGTCTCCATTATTGTTTAACCAACTATATTCTAGTGTTATATAATGAGAATTAGCCGACATCCGATCTAATCATTGATGCATTATTTTTTATTATATTTCAGTTATAATTTACTTCTACGTTGTTAAGAGGAAATGTGTATTTTCTGCACCTTCTAACGAGAAAAGCTCACCTTGAACTTTCGCGATCCCTTTTTAGTAGAATTATTAATAATTCTTCTGCTAAACTTCAAAATTATAAGCGAGGTCAAGTGTTTCATTCTACGCCAGAAGATTAAATTTCTAATACAGCCTTCAGTTCAACACGGCCACAAGAGTAATTACTGTCACCATCTTCGAAATAAAACCAGGAAGCTAAATGACTTGATTATGTGATACACGCAACAACGGACTATAATAAACCAATTCAACAGTGTAACACAAACATTAAATAAATTTAATAACCGATAAAGAAATATTTTAAACATCGGGTATTCTAAGGCATATTGCTAAATTCACATACACATTTAATTCGGAAACTTCGAAAATTATATTTCGTAAGCACTTGTAAAGAAACACTTTCTGTATACATTAAATATGCTATGAACTTTTATAACACTTGTTCCCTCTGGTAATTTACAAACTAATTTCCAACATTCGAACTTTCAAAGACGCTCAAAAACAAAACTATTCAAATAGATATGTCCATTATATATAATTCAATACTGCGGGTGCCCAAATTCTCATGATATCGTAGAAATTCTGTGGTGAACTAAGGTGAGTGTTAGGTATCTGGAAATGCTATCTAACACCACATCAATTCTTACTTCACGTGATTCGTTCCTAAAAGAAAAGCTAAGAATGAGAAAATACCTAACTCCAGTACTATACAATTATGCAAAAAAATGTTTAAAAATTAAAAACAACAAAAATGTGTTGCAATTTAGAACGCTACAATCAATAAGAAAAACCAAAAACTATGCCACGGTAACGAAGTATGGCAAAGAAAATATAAATTGATGCTTGTTGCAGAGAAAGATCCATAACTAAACTGATTCTAATATAAACATCACAATTACGATTGTCATGCAAATAGTGGTATTAGCAACAACCCAACCATGACAGCAGTAATAATTATTAGTCGGTGGACCAATTCCAGAAATGTGCACTTTGGTTGCCTCCCCCGCCTGCAACTTTATTTTGATGGTACCACATTGTTCCTGGGTCTATGGGGATGACATTTTCAATTGTTGTCATTTGTACAACCTGTCAGGTAATTAAGACAACAGTTTTTATAAGTAAATGCGAGTCTCGAGGCTATAAAAGTGGAAATATGTGATACACAGGTAACCATTGGAAATATTTTTCTATTAACGCCCTAGATGTACTGAAATGAAGGAAATATACCTCTTTACCATACCCATGGTGAATCTTTCATCTTTCATTACCCAAAAAGGGAAAATCTCACCAATTTGTCTGAAAAAAAACCCGCCCATTTTTTAATGTTTTTTCACAGTATATTGACTTTCATTCCTTTACTTATAAAAAGCTGTTGTCCTAATTCCCTGACAGGTTGCGCGAATGATAAGTGAAAATGTCATCCCCATAGACCCAGGAACAATGTGGTACCATCAAACTAAAGTTGCAAACGGGTGCAACCAACTCAATAAATAAGGCTCTTTGGGGATTTAGCCCAGCGACTATATGGGAACAACACGACATTGGCTATTATATACATATATTTCTACTATAGAACATTTTCGTCAGAAATATAACGATCTTCTAGCTGTAGTTTACCGTTAGCTTATAGATTGCCGTGATGCAATAACCATGAGTGACGGTTGTCTGTTTCAATCGTGTGACTTTGCTGATCTTTTTGACATCATGGAAGGTGCTAATGGGTAATGTTGCAATGTGAAGCTTTAAATTTATATTTGACTTATATGTCTTCAATCTAAAATGATCAGATCTTTCATTACACATAGAGGCAAAGCTTGATCAAGTACATTTATTAGAATAAAGATAAAAAGAATTTGAATACTAAATTCCTGTAACTCAAAAAGTATTTAACTGAATTTCATCGCAACATCTCTATGCACAAATACAATATCCATATATGTGCATGAGTGTGTGTATGTGTGTGTACGTGTGTACGTATGCGTGTATATATATATACAAATATAAGGTAAACGCATGTGTGTATATTTACATAGATTCACATAATTATATACATATATCACACACACATATACATATGCTTCTATTTATCTAACTTTCCCTCTCCATTGATCTCCTCCCCCATTCTCTCACCATCCCCGCCTTCTTCAAACTCACAAACTCCCAACTCTGACTCACCTTTACCTCCTCCCATTCCTCCCACACCAAACGAGCCATCCCCTTCTACCAGTTCCACTGCATCTGACGCCTGCATAGCCAGGACCAAGATTTCGAGACCCAGTCCCAGCACCTGGCAGGCTTCTTTATGCGTCGTGGATACCAACCAGTACACGCTCTATATTAGGAAGTCCTTCACCTGCACTTCTTCCAGCCTTTTTACTGCAACGGGTGTAATCACTGCAACAAATTTCTGTAGGTCACACAGGCCGCCGGTTGCTCAACCAGTTCACCTAACACCTACGAGATGTTCGTCTTCGTACGAACACACCTGTCGCCTGTCATTTTCGCTTGGCCAATCACCCCACCTCAAATATCACCGTCTTCGCCCTTGCCGTACACAATGGACTCACCAAATGTGCCTTGAACAGCAGTACATATTCACTCTACACATAAACTTCTTTCGGACTCAACACAACCCCCTCCTCTCAATGACTGTTCCTACAACCTTCTTAAAAATCTTTGTACCCTATCTTTCTTTTTGTTATTCATTTCTATTATTTCGATTATTCATTTATTCGGTTATTTATTATAGGTTTATTACAATTTTTATTGTTTTTATGTTTTTATCTATTTCTATTACTATTTCAGTCATATCTTTTGAATTCTAAAATTTTTTTATCATCATATTTTTTAATTTATTTTAATATTTATTTATTTATATATCTATTTATTTATGTTACTGATTTGTTCACATAATCTCATTTCCCTTATGTATGTATTTTAGAATTTTTTAATTTATTGTTTATAATTTGTTATTATTTTTTTTACTATTGTTTATAATAATTTTTAAATTTTATAATCTCATGCCACAAACCACACACATCACGTACCACATACACCAGGCACCCCCACACACCTCACAAGCATCACACAAACACCACACACGCACACCATACGCACAAAATACACACGTCGCACACACCACTCACACTACACACACAAACCAAACACACCAGACACCCACACACACGCCACGCACCACACACGCATCACATACACACCCCATATCACACACACCAAAGACACTGCACAGATCAGGACACAAACACGCACGAACACACACACGCACATACAGACACACACGCACACATACATCTACACACACAACCCTACACACACATATACACAAACATGCACACTCACATGCATACAGATACCAGCCCTTCTTCACATGTTCCTCTCCCGGAAATCAGTTCCTCTTTATCCTTCTACTTCTTATCATTTCAAAAAGGTAACTACACGAGGGCAGTTTCCGATTTTTACTCCCTCTTCCCTTTATTATCTTTTTTTGGACCTCCCTATGTTCTTTTGCGCGAAACGTAAAACAACTGTTTTCCTTCTATAAAGATGCAGGAGTGGCTATGTGGTAAGTAGCTTGCTTATCATCTATATGCTTCCGGGTTCAGATCCACTGCGTGGCACCTTGGACAAGTGTCTTTTGCTATAGTCTCGGGGCGACCAAAGCGCTGTGTGTGGACTTGTACACGGAGATGAAAGCAGCTTGTCGTATATATATATATATAATATATATATATATATTATATATATATATATATATATATATATATATATATATATATATATATATATATATATATATATATATATCTACAGGGTCATTTAAAAAGAATGAACAGATTTCATTACAGAGTATTTCATATAATGAAAAGCTCGAGAAAACTCCAGCTAAGTCAGAAGTATTTAGTCACAATCAACTTTTCTTTCTTGTCTTACATGTATTCAATGTGGCCACCACCTGCCGCGCAATCAACATCGCTGCGATAAAAGAATTCCTCCCAGACGCGTATCAGCATATCAAAAGCAAGTTCATTATAGAACTAAAGAATAAATTTGCTTTGCTTGAAGTGATTCCAGAAGATATTGACATAGAAAAGAAATGGAAAAAACTTCGATAAAGCATTCAACCAGATAGCCAAAGAATTAGCAAGTGGATTGTAATATGCTGATACGCGTCTGGGAGGAATTCTCTTATCGCATTGACGTTGCCCGCGCTGCAGGTGGTGGCCACACTGAACCCTTGCAAGGCAGGAAGATTGTGAATAAATACTTGTGACTTAGCTGGAGTTTTCTGTTGTTTGTCCTCATTAAAATATTGCGTAATGCCTTCAGTTCGTTCTTTTTGAATAACCCTGTATTTTATTTTACTCTTCTACTTGTTTCAGTCAGTTGACTGCAGCCATTCTGGAGCACCGCCTTGAAATATATGTATATGTTTGTGTGTCTCTGTTTCCCCCCCCCACCAGCTCTTCACAACCGATGTTGGTCTGTTTACTTCACTTCACTCTACTTCAGATCTCCTTCCACTCTCATTCATTTTTTCCTCCTTATCACACCTCCATCCTCCACACCTACACCGACAATTACAACTTCTCAGCGTGCCTCACCTTCAATCCTTTCTCCACCAAATGCTTTTCCTTCTCGCCCGATTCCTTTCTGATTTCCCTTTTCAATGCCTGCATCCCTCTATAAAAGCTCTACCTGCGACGATTTCATCTCAATCAAAGGAGAGGAGCTTTCTCCGTCCGGGTTGCGGATCCGTGGAACAAGCTGCCAGACGAGATGGTGAAGTTGCCGACGACCGCTTTGTTCAAAGTCTCCCTTGACCTCAAGTGGCGTGAACTCTTTACATGAACACCACCCTGTACTTAACTCCATGTCCCCCTACATGGCCTTGCTATTTGCTTTTGAGCCAAAAATTAACTAACTAACTAACTAACTAACACCTTCACTGTCCCAACCTCTCCATCCAACTTATTTCTTCACCTTCATCAAATCTCTGCAACACCACGCCCCCGCCCTCAAGCTCCTACGCACTGTGAACACCATACCACTCAACCTTCTTTCCGCTGCCGAATGTTCGCTCCTCAGTAAGGCCTTCCGCTTTATACCTCTCATTTCTCACTGCGATGAACTTGGGACCTGCACTAACATCAGTCAGTTCCTGCATAACGTCACAACAATCGGCATTGTTTCCTTAAGCCGGATCGCCGTCTATCCAACTGGACGCCGCTTCCAGGCCAGTGAGCAGTCTGGACTTATTCGTGCACACCTGAAACATGCTGGTTGGCCGATTCAATTTTGGAAAATGATCCTGCCAGACCAAAATTACCCTAGATAAATCTGTCAGCCTGTGCTGGAACGATATCATCAAGCCGGCTGATAACCGTGAGGCTGTTGAGTTGTAGCGCGTTGACCTGTACAGATAGGAAGCGCTCCGACAGCTTTGAAGATCCGCATTCTATCGTCTCCTACCTTCTGACACCACCTCCTCCTACCTGCAGCGCCTGTCCTCCACAATCAACGATCTCGTCTAGTCTCTCTTCCCACCCATACTGCCACCTAACTCATACTCCGAATGCCCCATACCTCTAGCATCAACTTCCTTCCCAAAATTCACAAACTCAGCAACCCCAGACGCCCAGTAGTTTCTGACTATAAATGCCCCACTTAACTCTTTTTCAAATATATCGACCTCATCCTTTCCCCTTTAACCGCTGTCCTCCCCCTCATATACATGATACCAAACATACTCTTCACCTCCAGTTTTTTCCTTCCCTCTCGGCTATTCACGTTTCCTGTTGACCATGGATATAAGATGCCTGTAGACTATGATCCTCCACAAGGATGCCTATTACCCATCTAATACCGCCACGCCCAACCCACACATAGCACCTCCATACTTCTCCGTTTAGCAGAACTCTTCCTCACACTCAATTGCATTACGTTCGCCGAAGAGATATACTAGCAGTTATCTGACGTCGCCATGGGAACGAGTGCGGACCGCAACTTTGCAAAGTAATTTGTCGGTTACGATTAGGTTCAAATCTTCCCGCAGTTCTCCGGGCCGACCAACATCTATACGGTTGCTATATAGACGACTGCATTAGTGCTATCTGTCGCTCCCGCGAACAGCTCTCCATCTTCATCTCTTTTGTTTCTAACTTCCACCCTTCTCCTTGAAATTCACCCCTATTATCTCACTCCAATGATCCCTAACCTACTCTCTCACTACCTCCGCCTTCTTTAAATCCATTGACTCTTAATCTTCTCACACCAAATGGGCCATCTCCTACTCTTAGTTCCTACAAATCTGATACCTATGCAGCGTGGACCAGGATATGGTGACTAAGTATCAATACATGGCCCTGCTGTACACGAGTCGGTGATACCCATCCACCCTTGTCCAAACTGCCCTTACCCGCGCTCGTCAAATTGATCGCACCACTGCCCTATCTGCTATCCCACAGCGGCCCTCCAACCGCATCCTCGTTCCCCACCTTTTCTACCAATCCACCTTAGCCCTTTGTTGGAAGATCCTACGGGCCTTCCGTCATATTCAACTAGATGCCACCATCCTCCATATTTAACCCAACCCAGCCTTACCATCCTTCAGCCACAACCGAAAAGTGCGATATCAACTGGTCCATAGCACCATTTTCTCTTCCATTCCCACCGAACACGCGTCCTTCCATTGCTTCAGCTCCCGATGCCACACATGTCCGTTATCCAACGCCACCTCCTTCCCATGACCTACATGGCACGCTCTCTACATCCGGAACTCCTTCTCCTGCACTTCTTCCAAGCTTATTTACTGTAACAAGAGCAATCTACGCAACCAAATTTATATCTGTCAGACGGGACGATCGCTTACCGACCGGTTCACGGAACATATAAGCAGAAACTCCCTGTCGCCCATCATTTTCGGACTGAAAATGTTCTTTCAGTGACATCCTCCACACAACTTTAAAAACAGAAAATTTTGGAAGTTAATTTATTCAATTTCTTTATTAAATAATATTTTTTTAGTTTCTTTTGTTTTTTTCGTTTTTCATTTGTTTTATTACTTTTATATATTTTTTAAATTTTATTTATTATATTCTTGTGTTTTATTATTTTCTTTCTTCATGTTTTAAGTTTTCATTTTAATTTTTGCTTTATTTATCTATATATTATTCCTTTTTGAGTTTTTAAGTTTTTACTTTTTTTATTATCTATTATTTAATATTTAATTTTGATATTTTAAAATTACAATTTTAATTTTAATTCTTAATTTAAATTTTTGTTATATTTATCTCTCTATTATTTTTTTTTTTTGATTTATCATTTTATAATTTTTAATCTTTAATTATGTTTTGCCTTATTTACCTACTTGTTTTTTATTCTTGCTGCATTGTGGTTACACAAAAACCTACACGCTTCACTGAATCAACGTACACACACACACACTCAAACACACCCTCTCTTCCTCTCACTCACACATAAACGCACAAACACAAATACGCGAACACACACACATGAATACACACACAGACGCACATATAACGCCACACACACACAGAGGGACACACATACATGCACGTATATTTCCAAGCGAACTCACCTCACATATACACACATCCTCACGCACACCCATACGCACATACACTCGCATACACATTCCGACCCTGTCATACGCCCACATGCAAATTCACATACACACGTAAAACTATATCTACCCACTCACACACTTCTTACGGCTGCCGCCGCCATTGCCTGGTCTTGGCGCCCATGGATACGACACAAAAACAAACCTTCATGGACACGCACATAGTTTCTACCAAACGCACACGCACGTAGTGACTGTCCATACACACGCATGCTACCGCACACACACACATTCTGACTATCCTCACACTCTTCTATCCCCCAAAATCACTGTCTATATCTCTGTATTTCCGGTTACTTCAGCATTGTAACTAAACGTGTGCCGTAGGAGTGCTTTTCTAGACCTTTGTACTTTTCCCTTTTCTTCTATCCGACGAAGAGCTATGCTCGAAATATCAAACTCTCAGCTTTCACTGAGCATCAACCTAATACATTTCTTGTGTACGTCGTAACGATCGGTTTTACATGTACTTGATAATTTTTAAATACTGAATTGTTTGTTTATCTGAATTGACAACACCCCGCCCTATATATATTATATATATATATATATATATAATATATATATATATATATATATATTATATATATATATATATATACCCGGTAAAGTATTCATGGAATTGATTACCATTTGTAGAATGTGGATTCATGGTACTTATGCATTATTGTATTCGTTTCATTTAATTATTTCAGTCATTTGATTGCGGCTATGCTGGAGCACCACCCTTACTCGAACATAATGACTCCAGAACATAATCTTCGAAAGCCTAGTACTTTTCTATCGGTCTCTTTTGCGAAACCACTAAGTAACGGGAACGTAAGCACACCAACATCGGTTGTCAAGTGATGGCGTGGCTAGAAACTGAGACACACAAATATATATATATATATATATATATATATATATACGACGGGCTTACTTAAGTTTCCATCTACCAAATCCACTCACAAGGCTTTGGGCATGCCGTGACTAAATTAGTAGACATATGCCCAAGGGACTGAACCCGGAACCATTTGGTTTGGGAGCCAGCTTCTTACCACACACCCTCTCCTGCGCCTGGACTAATTTATTTGGAACTATTCAAACTAAAGTAATCAATTTACATGTATGGAGGATTTTGTTTAACAATTTTTATCCGCAAAATCACCTGTTACTTTGGTTTTAAAGTGAGAGAGAGGAGAAAATGAAAGATGTATGAACCTGTATATGCAATGGAGGTGTGTATGTGTGTGTGTGAGAGAGAGAGAACAAGTGAGAGAGAGAGAGAGAACTACTTATACATACATGAGAAGACACACGTTCACTAACTCATTTTCTCTCTCTTTCGCTCTATCTTTCGCTCTATCTTTCACATCTGGCAACGTCATACCAAAAAATGTACGCATATGTATTGATCCATGTACGTAGACATGAGAACACGCTCATTCCCTCTCATTATCTCTTTCTCTCTCTCTTTTCTCTCCTTCTCTTTCTCACTCTCTCTCTTTCACTCTATTTCCCCCTCACTCTCTCTCTCTCTAACATACACGCTTCCATTATATATACACGTATATACATCTTTCACTTTCTCCTATCTTTCGCTTTAAAAGAATAATAAATAAATAAAGATTTTCTACGGAAATTAACAAACACCGGATGATAAAATCACATTCTGCTAAAAATATTTCTAAATGATTGAAATATTACTGTACGCGTGTAGACGTCACGGAAGCCATGTTTTTTCGTCAAGAAACAACAAAAAATTTGTTTAATCGTTTAAATACAGGTCTAAATGTCACAAAAATTTGCACTGCACTGCCAAAGGTAAGTATAAACATAAATGAGATATTTCAGTTACACACAAACATCCTTAGTACCTTTGAAATATATATATATATATATATATATATATATATATATATATATATATATATATAGATATATATATATATATATATATATATATATATATATATATATATATATTATATATATATATATATATTATATATATATATATATTATATATATATATATATACATATATACATATATATGTATATACATATATATATGTATATATGCATATATGTTTGTATGTATGCATGTATATATATGTATATACATGTATACGTATATATATATATACATACATATTATCGGATGAATGTATGTTCGACCTTTAATTGGTATTTTTTCCTTAGATTTCTAAAGTCTTTTCTTCATACTTTGCTTTCGAATTTTTCTTTTACAAGTCGTATGACTATGAAAGCTTGTATTAAAATCATCAGTTTATTAATCTTTATGAAATGAAGGAGACTGGATTTTAAAATAGATTTTAGTTTTTATTTTTCATATTCCTCTAAAACTGTTTCATACAAATGGACCCAGATATTCATAAATAGATCATCGTAATCCTTGTATTCCTCAGTATGTAATATCTCAAGGAAACCAAAAATAAAAAGACGTTTAAAATACTTTGATATCATTTCAGGGGATTTATATATATGTTTTTTCTAATCACGCTTATTTGAATCTAGACTAAAAGACTAATAGGACGTGGGTTCTAATATACCTAATATTTAATTAGATTTCCTCTCTGTGAAATCTAATATACATCTCTACATAAACCTTGTTAAAAATCTATTTGTATGTACGTTCCGAATTACCAAATAAGGAGCTATTTGTTATTTCAAATTCTTAATCGCCAATCCTACATTCGACAAAGATTTTTAAGTACATAGGTAGTTGGTACTTGCATGTCAGAATAATTGATGGTTTATAGGGTTTTTTCTTTCAGTATATTTTTATAAATAATAGGTCAATAAGTGATAGGCAAAAATAGGCATTACATGTCGTAATTAATTATCTAATCACCCTTTTCGTATATTTATGAAATGTATACAATATGAGTAAAGCTGTATAAAAGGAACTACTTATCTGATGGTTTTACATATAAGTAATAATAATGAACAATTGGGCCTTGAGT
>NC_043003.1:74131961-74146961 GCF_006345805.1 Octopus sinensis | reverse complement strand
AAGTTTAATACAAAATCAATCTTCTGTATATTTAATCAATTATTATTATTATTATTATTATTATTATTATTATTATTATTATTATTATTAGGAAAAAGTCCACTCTCCGGACGGTTTTTGCTAGCCCTATGTTAATATTTTCACATTTGATGCTCATTTCTAAGCTTTGCAGTGTATGTGTGTGTGTGAGAGAGAGAGAGAGAGAGAGAGAGAGAGAGAAAGAGAGAGAGAGAACATTGCAAACAATAAATTAAATAAACATGAAATAAAAAAATCATATAAATAAAACGGCATTACTACAGATGTGTACGCCCGCCCCCGAATTAGTTACTGGATAACATCCAGAAAAATGTATACTTTCTAACAAAACGTTCTACAAATACCGCTCAGTTGCTGTGGCTTCAGAGTATATAGAGGTTTATGGGAAAGAATTGTTGAGAGCGAAGTGGAGAGAGTAGTTGCAAAATATTTACATAATCTGACATTTTTCCTTCATAAATTTCAGGAAGATGGATATCTATTAATGAAAATTTATACAAATTCCTTTCAAAGAGTATAGATTTTGATTATAAAGAAATTTCTTGGGAAAATTTTTCGGGGATTTCCTCATCTTTATAAATCACAGCCTTCGAAACGGTGGGTATCTTTGTATGAAAACAGTTTGAAAAATCATTTTTTTACTCACCCCCTCCTTCATTCTCCAACTCCGGACCTATTTTATCTAATTATTTATTTGCGCTTCGAAATCATGGGAAGAGCATTTTCAGTGAAAAAAATGTTGATTTTTTCAGAAGGAAAAGTGATTTAAGGACGATTTGGCTGTTGTTTCTAACACATCCAAAGACAACCCACCCTCATTTATTTATCACTCTCGCATACATTGATGTTTTCCAATGTTTTTCCCCCCATAAATATATCTATATGCTAGAAAAAAGAAAATTCGAGATATTAGGAATTTTTTGCAACGCCACTCTCTGCCCCGATTTTTCTGTTTACAAATTAAGATATTGGAGAGCCTGAGACGGTCATTGCTGAGATTTAGCCACAGTGATTTTTAAAAAAAGGACGGAGATGTAGCTGCATAGTAAGTGATTTGATTTGAGATCGTGTGCTGAAACAAAAACAATTGCAGCGTGGAAGATGTTTGCAAACTATTCAAGATCACACAGATACCGTTATTGTCACTTTAATATTGAAATTTCGTTTGTGTCAAAATATTTTCGTCGCTTTGAAACCGCAGCCTGTTCACAGACAAAATTTCGCAAAAGTCATGCAGCACTAAGTTTTGTCAGTAAACAGTACACACACACACACACACACGCACACACACACACATAGACACACACACACATACACACACACATACTCACACGCGCACGCACACATTCATTGCCTTTCATTCATGTGTATGTGTATCTCTATGTCTGTGCACGATTGTATACTGGCGTTTGTGTTTGTGTCAATCATGAAGTTGTGATTCGAAACTGGAAATTAGTTTTCGATTACTTGTCGATACCTTTTCGGTCTTTTCTCCTCGTCTTGTAATAGTAATTACTCAACTTTCTACGCTCTTCTCTCAGCTATTTCGCGTTCAAAAATTATACGGGGATTTCAAAAAGTTAATCAATATGTAAGGTTTATACATTACGTATTGTGACACTCCGTCGGGTAGAACGACGAAGGTTCCAGTTGATCCAACCAAAGGAACAGGCTGCTCGTGAAATTAACGTGCAAGTGGTTGAGCACTCCACAGACACGTGTATCCTTAACATATTTCTTGGGGAGATTCAGCGCGACACAGAGTGTGACGAGGCTGGCCCTTTGAAATAAAGTTACAACTGACACAGGAAAAAGAAGTGAGAGAAAGTTGTGGTGAAAGTGTACAGCACGGACTGCCACCACC
The DNA here is from genome assembly GCF_006345805.1 of Octopus sinensis. Classification (NCBI taxonomy): domain Eukaryota; kingdom Metazoa; phylum Mollusca; class Cephalopoda; order Octopoda; family Octopodidae; genus Octopus; species Octopus sinensis. Next base: position 74,145,058 of record NC_043003.1, on the reverse strand, counting down.
CACTGTCGGGGCCCCGTGGAGATGTAAGTGTTTTCGGTCAATAAACACTCACAACACCCGGTCTGGGAATGAAAACAGTAATCCTACGACCGCGAGTCCAGGGTCCGAACTGGTAGGCCACTGCGCCTCCACCCATTACGTATACATTAATATGGAATTGAATTTTAAAAGAGAAAGTGAGAGACTTTGCAAATGTAAATGGAATACTCTACAGTGAATACAATGAATATTTATTTTTGTGATGACCTAGGCGCAGTGAATATTTAAATTTGCGGGATATTGGATTTTAAAACATTCAATAAAGTTGGAAAATCGAAATTACTGGAAATTTCTCAGAAATTGAATTTATAAAAATATTTCCAGCCGCTCAAACCTATAATAATTGCTTTCTCCGTTATAGTATAGATTATTGTTGTTGCTGTTGTTGTTATCATTATTATTATACATATATACATACACACACACACGCACACGCATATATATATATATATATATATATATATATATATATATATATATATATAATATATATATATATATACATATATATATATATAGGTTCTTTGGTGGATATTCTATTGGAGCACTCAGAAATATATACGTTTATGAAGTTGTGTTGCAAGATACCTGATGTGAAACCATGTGTTGAACCATTTTATTGTATTTCGGGACGGTCATTATTGTTTTTTTTTTTTTTTTCAGAATGGTGCTTTTTATTTTTGTCAAACAAACAGACGCGCTATATATTCGTTCTTCATTCGTCTATAACTGCTCTGATTTTAACTCATATTCATTTCCCGTAAATCTTTCGTCGCACATCTATGTCCATTGGAATAATTAGAGCAGGAGCACTCACGAGAACGGTAAGTATCACTGAATAGGTTACAGATGTGTGACGAAAGGTTTCAGAGCAATGAACATGAGTTAAAATGAGAAAAGTAACAAATTAATGACGAACGAATATATAGTGTTTGTGTTTATTTACCAAAAATAGAAAGGGCCATTCTGAAATACAACTATACATGTGTGTGCGTGTGTGTGTGTGTGTGTGTGTGTGTGTGTGTGTGTGTGTGTGTGTGTGTAACGTACCCAATACGATGTTATCACGAAGCACTTGATAGACCTTTTAGCAAGAAAAGCTTCAGGTAATGCATGATATCCATATTGTGTAAGAAAAGTAAAGAATTTACATTCAACCTCGTTTCATCTGAGGTCATCGGGATTATAAAAGAGTTCTCACTCTTAGGCATGGTGTAAGCCTTTACAAGACCTTTTCTATGTCAGGTTTAGTATGAAACTGCCGCTCCTAATATTTCAACAAATTGCGTATACTATAACAACGATATATTGTCTATTGGAGGCGGCGAGCTGGCAGAAACTTTAGCACGCCGGGCGAAATACATAGCCGTATTTCGTCTGCCGTTACGTTCTGAGTTCAAATTCCGCCGAGGTCGACTTTGCCTTTGATCCTTTCGGGGTCGATTAAATAAGTACCAGTTACGCACTGGGGTTGATATAATCCACTTAATCCGTTTGTGTGTCCTTGTTTGTCCTCTCTGTGTTTAGCCCCTTGTGGGTAGTAACGAAATAGATATATTGTCTTTGAACCCACATTGAAATACATTCGACAAGGGAAATATCAGGAGATGATCATTGGTAAATGGAAACTGTGCAGAATTTTTGTTATAAGAATGGAGACATACACACACACACCTGTGTAAGGTACATACACACAGAGAAAACTTTACTTCTCCCTAGTATAGAAAATGACAACAGACCCAATCGGTTTTCGAAACTTATTGTGTTCTCAACATCACATCTGCCATCCAAGACAAACTAATAGCCAATTTGTTTCTGTATACAACAAATCTAGTAGCTTAAAAGAACCGGAGCAACTAATTTGCATACTATAAATATTTAACACATTATTGTTAACTGAGTGTCCTATCCACTGGAAATACATTATCAAGTCCACACAGTATCAAGGTAATCCTGCTAATCTCCTTTGAGAGTGGGATTCTATGCTTCATGTTGTGTTGTATCAATTTCACTGTATGGGTCACATCAGGTATATTCATACATAAAGTGGTATCTTGCTAAAGATCTTGAGATTGAGCAGTCATGTTGTTATTTACAAATAACATGACCGCCCAGATTCAACCCTAACCCTAACCCTAACCTTGTAAACTACGTAGTAGACTTCGCAAACGGAGAATGATATATATATATATATATATATATATATATATATATATATGTGTGTGTGTGTGTGTGTGTGTGTGTGTGGTGTGTGTGTGTGTGTGTGTGTGTGTGTGTGTGTGTATATACCTCCCTTCGACGACCTAATTCTTACAATATGGGTCGACATATGTATGGCGGAATGCTTAGCTGTATTTCGCCTGAGTTTTGAGTTCTGAGTTCAAATTCCGCCGAGGTCGACTTCGCCTTTCATCCTTTCGGGGTCGATTAAATAAGTACAAGTTACGCACTGGGGTTGATATAATCGACTTAATCCGCTTGCCTGTCCTTGTTTGTCCTCATATATTCAAATGTACTCCTTTCATCACCCATTGTAAATTATCGAATACTTTTATTTTTATTTTTGATAGTCGTCATTGTATTTGTTCATGTTACATGTCTTGATATTCGGCTACTCCCACTCAGCGAACATATATATATATATATATATATATATATATATACTCACCTCAATAATTCGCTATTGATCATTCTTCATTCGCCGTCACTTTCACGGTCGACTTTGCCTTTCATCTTTTCGGGCTCGATTAAATAAGTACCAGTTACGCACTAGGGTTGATATAATCGACTTAATCCGTTTGTCTGTCCTTGTTTGTCCTCTCTGTGTTTAGCCCCTTGTGGGTAGTAAAGAAATAGGAATAGGTATTTCGCCTGTCTTTTCGTTCCCACTTCAAATTCCCCCGAGATCGGCTTTTCCTTTCACCCTTTGGGAGTCGATAAATTAAGTATCATTTGCGTTCTGGAGTCAATCTAATCGACTGGCCTCCTCGCCCAGAGTTTCGGGTCTTATGCCTAGAGTAGAAAAGAATATGGATTGACATATGTGAAACTAGGCAGTGATCGTGTTCAATCCGTAGAGCAGTTGGTGATATACCTTGCGCTATTTAGATATGCGATTTTATATTGATATTCATATCATAGTATTCTGTTCTTATTTTGCCTGAGAAATATCGCATCGGCCATGTGTTACCGTCGATATAATCGGCTATATATTTTCACAAATTGTATAGCCTAGAGCTTAAGTTTGCAATCAATATTCAATTTAGAACAGATGGTGTATAATAAAACGTCAACAAATGTCTTAAGAAAACACAGTGCATCATATGGACTATTAAATTATACAAACAATGCATATGTAAATATATTCAAATATCTTCCAAACTTAACACAATTGAGTTGTGTATATGCTCACCCGCGTATACAAATGACGACACTCCAATTTAATTGACGTAATATATTTCATTTAATAATATACCCACGCATTAACAGACAATGAGTATTCACTGAAGTATTACTCTTGTCTGTTTCTCTTTCATATCGCTCATAGTGTAACCAATGCCTCCACCACTCCCTCCACCATTCATGAGTTCCACACTAGAATAACATATATCATTAGTTCAGTAATGATATACTTCTAGTATTAAACAACTTCCAGCATTTATAAAATCGCAGCAAATCGTTATCTCACATCAAAACGCTTTGTAAGTTGGAGCGTGATCATTCTCACGCCTTATTCCTGATAGGAGCTATGTCGGTAGCGAGTTACTACCTATATCCGTAAGTATCCACAAATTTTCAGCTATCTTTCAAGTTCTTAGAACCCTTCTGATAATCCTTGCTGTTGCTAAGAGACAAACTTTTCTAGGGTCTCTATCAGGCATTCTCTTTCAATTTCCTTCAACGATTTGTTAATATATTTACTTACTGTTCCCAACGCACCAATTATTATAGACACGAATTTTACTGTTCTCATGCTCCAAATTCTTCCTTTTAAATTTTATGGGATTGTAATTTCTTTGTTTTTCTTCCTCTTTCTTTACGATCCTAGAATCAAACGGGCATGATCGGTCGACAAATAAATAACTTCGTTTTTCCTGATCTGTAATTGTTATGTCCGCTCAATTATTTTCTAACTTATTGTCAGGTTGAGTAGGAAAGTCCCACAAAATCTCACATTTCTCCGACTCCAATACTCTTTCGATTCGGTGATTCTACTGTGTTTCCAGCTTCAAATCCCTATTTCTAGCACAGTTTCCAGTGTAAAATATTACATGGTCTTGCAACCATTTCTTATATTTTTGCTGTGCCAAATTTGGACATTCTTCCACAAGGTGAGTCAGTCTCGTTCCAAGTTCCGCAGGCTCTACATTATTCTGACACTTGCTCTCCATATATCTTCTTTCTTATATTGCTTCTTTTATCGCTTTATCTTAGACTGCTAAAATTATGCTTATTTCTTTTAATAATTGCCCCTTTTTAAATCGAGCCTGGGATTTTGTTCGGTGGCTCTCCAAAATTTCACTTCAATATCTCTGATGTGCTCTCTTTGTATTTCATTCTTGTTCTTCACTCGCATTAGCGCTTGATCACCTGTTAATCAAGAGGGGATCATATGTTGCAAAACATCGTTGTAAAGTTTTGTTAGTTGTTCATGGCTCTCTGAGAAGGCATTCAACCAAAAGTTAGGAAATTTATCCTTTACTGGAGACTTCCTTTTGTTTGACCTCTTGAGAACAAACCTTCATACTTTCCCACTTTTGCTCCTACCATCAATCCAAGAGGCATTTTCATTGTGTGCTTTTTCTTATGGTATTCGAAAATTCCCGTACTTCTTTTGATGGTACAGATTTTACTGTAACTGGTATTTTTCCTATCTTCCTGTAAAAAGTTTTAATGTTATTTTTGAACATGTTGCTGTCCTTCAAGAATCTAACGAGTTTTTCATACATTACTACGCTTGCAGCTTTAGCACATATCTTTTGCGTGGTGGTTTCTATGGTGGTATCAAAGTCAAATATGGTTTTCATATTATAATCTTTCTTTAATTTTCGTGTTTTTTGTAGATTTGAGAGTCGTGTCAAACTTAAGGCTTTTCAAACATTCCATGTCAGACCTAAGTAACTTAATTTGGTGTTGAACAAAGAAGGCTTTTGTAGGAATGTTGTCGTTTTCTAATCTTCTCACCACATAAAATCGTTGAGATTTTTTCCGATGCATGGCACGGTTGTGTGAGATCTGTAATAACAACATCATTTGCTGAAATTATATCTTTAAGTTCAAGGCGGATTTTACCAATTATTTTCAAGTTTTGGTTAGAATTGCGAATGTTTAGGAGACTATCGCACTCATTCATACTGATTTCTTTAATTTTCAGCCATTATTCTCATTAGCATGTTCCTTCAAGTTTCAATTACAGCATTGATCCTCGTTTGTTACCACCAATAGTGCCTTATTATTATTATTATTATTATTCCTTTTTTTTTTCTTCTTTCAAATTTTCTTCCATTTCTTGCCGAGTGTCTTCCCGACTCCTAGGGCAAAGAAACTCATAGTGTATATTGGTAGGCCATTAAATCAAACTCAGTAGTTCGTTAATTTTTAAATTTTTTTTTTTAAGTTAAATTAAAATACATGAGCAGCATGTATTATTATTATTATTATTTTTTTATTATTATTATTATTACTATTATTATTATTATTATTATTATTATTATTATTATTATTATTATCATTATTATTATTATTATTATTATTATTATCATCATCATCATCATCATCATCATCATTGTTGTTCATGGTGTTGGGAGAACAGTGCATGCAATCAAAGTGACACTGGGGTAAAATATACGAAAATACACATCATGACAACCTGTCTGATAAGGTTACATGAGGCATATACATCAAAACAATATCAACACACATAGTGATTTTATATCAATATAAACACCGCATGATCTTGCAGGTGGGACCCAGTTATAATTTTCTTCAGGTCGAGTTGCCCCTCCCGCTCAAAAGTCCTTGAATAAGGTTTGTTTAAGGATGTTGAATAAAATACCCATATTTCCAAAGCTGAATCATTTAAGCGCCAAAGAATTTCTCTCGACACATGCCTATGATGCTTCCCAAGTACCTCTGCTCGTGATCAGAGAGGCACATATCGTCAGCCACTAAGGGAGAAGTCGGTCGCACAGCAATTCCGTTCCTGTAGAACAGGCAGAAACCCTTGTTAGCACTACGATGCCAGGGATTGCAGGAAAATAATCATTAGGCCCATCAGGGAAACACCAACTGATTGATCTCCTCTGTTGTCCAAAGTTTCCTGAGGCCTTATCTCACATGACTGACACAAATCACCAATCAAGGGATGTCCCTCAATACAACCAGCTTCCGTAGGAATGGCTGGAGAGCAAGTACCTCCGGAAGAGGCAAGAATGGGCAGTCTCTTCGAACTGAACGTGCGATTTGAAACGATTCTCATAGGTGTCCATTTACGTTGACCTCTGAACAAATGTCAATGTTCATTACAGCGAACAAGCCATTGGTGGTCGACCATATTAACGGTTTTTGATTGACTTGATCCAAATTGATAACGAATCCAATCTTGGCAGTTTACTTGATAAACATGTATATGATGTAACGCTTGAGGCGGAGTTTATCCTGGATAAAACTGTTTGTTATTGCGTAAGTCTGCGGATCACTATGGATTTTTGACATATATTCTCTTATTGTTGAAGTAGTCTTTTCACAGTGTTTCTCATAAAATCGTTCAGTTTACAAACAATATCTTTCTTATCTTGTAAACTTGGTATCTATTTATATTCTATGGTTGGTATATTAACTTTTATGATAAACTAGGCAAGGTTCTGTTTTACATTTGTGCATGTGAATAATCTTTCATCTACAAATACAACTTTAGGAGTCACTCACTCTGCTGAGAGCACTGTATAATTACCCGTATATAAATACAGGATCCAGAATTTTGTCTTTGATTTTATTTGCCGTAACACCTTGCAAGAATTTACAATCTTCTTACAATAGAAGGAAATTTGGAGGGAACATCAGTACACTCTATACGTCAATTCAATCTTTAAATTTGATGAGGGTAAGAAAATAGTAAGTAATGTTGAGAACCGTGTATCGAGCCACCATTGCAATGATTATTTCAATAGCATGAGTCTCAGAGAAAAATTACTTGAGAGTCTTTCTTTATTTTGGTGATGTGTTGAGCATGAATAATATCTATTGAAATCAAAGATATTACAGTTTACCTGTATCACAGACAGAAAATGAGTTTGGACAAAAAATATTTTCTAGACTTCAGATGTGCTCACATGGGCTATTAAGTCTTCCAAAACACAACATTGGTTACTCACACTTCTATTTAAAACATATTGATATTTCAGGACAAATTAGTACATTGGATTCTCTTGAAATTAAATTGCAGTTAAATACATCAAATATTAGATGTGATGTTGAATTTTAAAATCTTCTTTCTAAAACCACGGCATCTTCGTAATTTATTAGAATATTTCTCAAGCTGTCTACAAATGTGTTTTGGAAAACGCATTATCTTCCACTCCTATCAGTATCACATGTGATATTTGCATCTGCCAGAATATTGCAAAGGTTTGTTTGATTTTTGATTCCTTCGAATATATTTTTTAAAAATAATAATTGGTTGGCGCTCTAGTCTATAAAAAAAAACCCAGATGTCATAGGTGGTGCCCGTGACGTAATGTATTTACCGACTCAGCATTGGAAACTAGAAAATTTCAGATATGTCACATTTTTTCTAGAAATTTGGTTAAGTATGTTGAAATATAATGCGTCTAAGGTACGTGAGACTCTATGAGAATTGTTGAATACGTAAAGTATGAACATTTGCAAAGGGTTAAACTTAATTCTGGATTACACATTAAATCAAACTTACAGCAAATACTAAAATAAGCTTCAGCTGATTTTTACTTCAGTCTCTTCTTCCATGAAAACTAGAGCGGTACACTGCCGATATCTTATGTCCATTAAACCACAACAAACATTAGTTAATTTGAATACTACTTTGAGAATTGATTGTAACTTACGTTGCTTTGCAATATTCAAAATTGTCCTTTGTCTTTTTATGCTGATTAATTCCATACTATGCTGTGAGTTTCCATCTTGGTCCACGATAATGTCGGTGTCGTGCCTGAGAACCCGGCTCAGCATTTTCTTGTAATTAATCTTAGATTTTTCTTGTTTGGAGAAAATATGACAAGTACGTTATTCGCATGCTTGTCTAATTTACATAGCATTTTGCTCGTGAATACACCCATGACCTTTTCCCGTTCTATTTCCTTCAGGTTTATTTTCTCGTTTTCCATTTAGTTTCTCTTTCAATTTTTATTTTCTTTTTCCTTGCACCGTACCTTCATTTTGCTGCGTCTTTCCGAGAGAGCATGTATTCCTCATTCATGTTTGCCTACTTACTGAAAACAATTTCCCTAAAAAACACATGAATTGCATTCAGAGCAATAAAAGTCTCATTTGCAAATAGAGTAACAAAACTAATCTGATGAATGATAACATAGATTCCGGATATCTTACTATTCCATTTCCTGTTAATATATTTCATCATTATTATACATACATACACACACAGACACACACACACATACACACACACAAACACATACATATGGACCAGCAATTGCAAGCTATCCTACTTCCTCCCGCAGGTGATACGACTAATCATTTCAATGTTCCCGGATGTCTTTGTTAAAACGGAGGATCTCTTCAGTAGAATCAATAGTTGCAACCACTCCAACGACCTCACAAGGTTGTGTAGTGGGTAGTATGGATGTAGTTTCAGATTATCCATGGAGTAGCTGGACCATAACTACACAGAGCCCTGAGAACAACAATCAGGTGAAAAGAGTAATTGCACATGCAGTAGAGGCAGGCATAAGAAACACCTTGAAGAACCACAGAGTAAAGTTTAACAGGAACCTATACATGCATGTTCGAAGTGCAGTCATTGGTGTCGGTGTGGAAGGAGAGGTGGTCAGCTTCTTCATGACCTGGAGGGACAGAAAACGTAAACAGAACAAGCCACAACTGTTTTTCTTTACTGTAGGTATGTAGATGATATTAATGTTCTAGTAACCGTTGTGTAAAAACCGAGAGGAGCATCATGGAGAGCTTCCAGCACGTAACTAACTCTATCCACCAACGTATCAAGGCACCTTTAGATTACTCCACTAGACACCCTAACAATAGACTCCCTGTCAACGATACTGACTTTGGTTAGAGAATGTGAACAAGAGAGTGCAGCTCCTCCACTACTATTTCATAAAACTCATAGCTTATAAATATGCGGTACACAAGAACTCAGCTTTGTCAAGGGGCAAACTCAAACTTAACATTGTTGTAAAACCAGGCAGCTTCATCAGATCACGTGGACCAATGACAACTGCATGTTATGTGAGATTAACACTGGCATCAACAGGTATAATGGTGCATTATTGGAGTATCCCTACCTTCTGAGTGTTTCCTCTACTTAGTACCAGGCATGTTTCATTTATGAGGGCGTACTCCTCTATATGTTTGCGTTTTGCGTCCTTCGAATGCTTGGATTAAATGTGGATGTCAAGTCGGTCTTTTGCATGTTTTGGAATATGGAAGTCTGTTTTTTGTAATCAAATTTTCTCAAAAGTGCATGGAATCTCTCTGAAATGCTTTTAGATGTCACATCAAAGTATGCCATGTTCTTGTTTTTACAAACTATGCACCATTATACCTGTTGATGCCAGCGTTAATCTTACATACCATGCAGTTGTCACTGGTCGATGTGTATAAACATATGTATGTATGCATGCATCTCTATATGTATGCATCCTTATGGTTATGCATATATATATCATATATAATTATATATATATATATATATATATATATATATATATATATATATATATTGTCTCTGTGTGTTTATTTCTTCGCGTTCATTTCTGTTGAAGAGAGTAGGAACGAGGCGTAAAAGACTTTCTCACCTTCCCGAGCGTCAAACTAATAAACCTGCTTGTTGTTTATACACCTGTCTTTATCTTTTGCTCTTCTGTCAATTTCACATATATATATATATATAGATATATATATATATATATATATATATATATATATATATATTATATATATATATATATATATATATATATATATATAGGTCGGAAAATGGGCATGTAGGTAAAAGGAGTGAGGAATAAGGTAGATAGGTGCATAGCTAATAAGTATAGACAAGCACACGCTCACATAAATACACTAAACGAGACGGAAACACATGACCATATGGGACCATATACACACACACACAAGGGGACAGATTTACACACACAACTATTCACAGACACACATACAGATACACAAACATGAATATGCAGAATACATACATAAAAACCTACATACACGTACAGTATATATATGCATAACCATATGGAAGCATACATACAGAGATGCTTGCATTCATACATATGTTTATATACATGCACAATGAAGTACACATATGTGCACAAGCTAACAAACATTAAACGCAAAATGACTGCAGCTCCGATAACGGGCAGATTCAAAAACTATTGAAATGGCTGCAAGAAGCGACGAAAATTTTAGGAAGAAACTTTAAATTAATAAATGAGTGGAAACTGAACCGATGAGTGTGTTAATTAATAATTAATAAGGCATTAGAACAGAATGTCTCTCCCCAGACACAGCAATATATGTATATATATATAGATATATAGATAGATAGATAGAGAGAGAGAGAGAGATGTTATGAGAGAGAGGTAATGGTGTCAATAAATTTCACACACACACACACACACACACACATATATATGATATATATATATATATATATATATTATATATATAACTGCACACACACATATACGGATATGAACACGCACTCACATATATAGACATATAGAAATATATGTACATACATGCACCTCTACGCACATAGATGGCCGTGTCTTCATACGCACATTTACACACACACACACATATCTATATATATATAATTACTTATGCAATTAATAATATCAAAGGTTAATCAGAAATATTTGAAATTTCCATTACCAGTGGCCTAGCGTGTAAAAATTTTGTCAATAGACGATATATTATTCATATAAATACAGTTTACATTTAAACACATAAGAGGCATCCGTCATAGGTTTCCTTGCACGCTAGAGAGGACAGTTAAATTCAAAACCACTATTAGTGAAAAACTTTCGAAGTAAATGAAAAAATCCTTAATATTGGTTTCGAATTTAACTGAGCTCTCTAGAGTGCAAGGAATCTTATGATGGATGCTTCTTATGTGTTTAAATATAAACTATATTTATATTTACTTACGTAAGTAAATACATTCATGCATATTAAATACGCTGACGGGCATTATATATATATATATATGTAGAAATGAAACAAGCACGTATATAGAGAAATACAATCCGACACACGCACGCATGGATAGGGGGAACGGGAGAGGAAGGGAATTCACTGAATTATTAGTACTATTATTTTTGTAGCTATTTGGTGACCTTTTCTTTTGTGATATCCCGTTTGATTAGCAGTGTCTGAAGTGTTCTTGATGTCAAAGGCTGTTTTATTGATTCTTCTTTTGAGTCTTTGTTTGAAACCTATTATAATCTCAGCGACTACTACTAAATTCCGGCCACGACAAATAGATAGGATATTCTTGAAGCTGAGGATTTTCAACTTACAGCGACAATAATTACATATCGCCTCTGGAAGCTCAACTATGTCTCATAACGCAGGGAAATAGTTACATAATCAAGCACTTTCACGCTAGTAGTGATTAAAAACATAAATGTCCAAACCTACTCTTTCTTTTTATTGACTCCAGTCTTATCAATTTCGGCCATTATCGATAATATTGTTTCCACTTTGGAGATACTGGCTAGAATCTTGCCGGGATTGGAACCAAAACGTAACAAAACCAAACGAGTTGGACTCCAGATGAAACCAGTAGTAGAGGGACGAGGAACAAAGAATAATTAACAGGATAAAGTCTTACAGCCAGACAAAGACAACAATAAATAATAATAATAATAATAATAATAATAATAATAATAATAATATAATAATAATAATAATAATAATAATAATAATAATAATAAATATTCAGACAAATACATAACAAAAACACCAGGACTTACAAACACATATAACATACAGAAAATTGCACTACTAGGCACTGCACACATCCTACGCAGAACACTTTCCATACAATAACTATCAGAGCATCACAACAAATCACAGCACATACCCAAGGCACACAGAGCTGCGCTCGGTAGTGAAGTGAAAGCACGCTATAAAAATAAAACTACTGAATAATAACAATAATAATAATAACAATAATAATAATAATAATGATAATACATATATAAAAAAAGACGTGCAGCCTCAAGACAGGCAAAAGTGAGTAACGCAAAGGAGAAATGAAAACCAGTCGAGACTCTCTGTGCTCCTCGTTCTACCCATCCCGTTTCTATAGTCTTTAGGATAGTTTTCTTCTCTCGTTTGAATTCCCTCGTGATTGAATTATAAATAATTATTTGAAGCATCTTTGACCTGAGAGTAGCGTGTTAATGACAGAAATATATCGGGTGTGACAAAGTAACAAATCTCTTATAATAAATATTCAACGTATAGATAGATATTCATCAAATTAAGGTAGAAATTAATACAGGACTTAATCTCTCAAAGTAGCGACTCAAAATGATTGCATCTATAACTATTGTTAATGCAATGCATTTAAGTGCAATATGTCTGTAAGAGATAATTTACAACTGTGGTTTAATTAATGTTATTCATAAGAGATGTATATTTGTATCCATAATATTTATAGATGATAACATTAATTATCTTTACTATAGTTGAATATACATTTTAGCAAGCATCTCCAAAACATAACAAAGACTATCAACAACGCAATATTAAAATATTATTTTGCAACCCATCAAAGATACGAAGGATTATATGTACATGTGTGTGTGTATGTG
>NC_043003.1:74066961-74126961 GCF_006345805.1 Octopus sinensis | reverse complement strand
CACAAACACACACACACACACACACACACACACACACACACACACACAAAATCACGCACATACACAATCAAGTGGACTGCATATACACGACACAGACTCAAATATAGAAAATCATATATGCATAAAATTATACACAATATGTGTCTGTATATTATATGTATACGTTTGCACTAAATATGAATGCAGTTATGTGTATGCACGTGTGTGTGGGTGTTATGTTAAAATTATATACAGGCATGCACACATACATACATGTATGTTTGTATGTACGTGTATGTGTGAACATACATACACAGTATATTCATGAACAATACTATAAGCAATTTCCAATTGAATACTAAAATATTATAAGTAATATCTTATGTGGAAATGTAAAGAGTAATAGGATGAACTGAAAGAGATTTATATGTATACTTAGAATGCTGTTAACTACATCTCTGAAGAAAAGTACCTATTTATTGTTTTGTTTATTGACTCCTGCCCTTCTATCAAGTAATAGATCAACCTCTCAATCTTTGTTTGAAATACAGTATGTAGAACAGGCTTGTGTTATAACTGAAATCAGATTTCGTATATTTTTCTGATTCTCTGCGTCTTGTGCTACCTTACGAAAGCTGGGTACTAGAGGATACTACGTGTTAATAAAATATAAGTTGTTTTAAACATGACCACTTCATTCTTACCCGCAGTTATTTTCTTCCAAGAAAGGTATCTGTATTTTCATTTATACGACTATAGATATGGAATGTTAACGTCGATTAGCTACCGTGTTCAGCTTGCATATAATACATATTGTAATAATTCATCGATGTATGCAGAATGTTTTCCCTGAATTCTGATGTGATTTGCGTTAGCTTGACTCTATTTACAGTACATATTCAACTGATTGATCTAATGTGTTATATGTAGTCTACATCTTGTAAATCTAGGTTTATTACGGTGTAAGTAAAACTATAACCTTGAACGTTTATTTCTATCTAAATCAGTATTTAGGTTATCGATTACTGTCAAATAGGGGTCGAGATGAAACGAATTGCCAGAAACACAAGACAGCATATTTCTAATTGAAAATATATTTATTTGATGTTTCCACTTATGTCTTTTTATAGACCACACAACAAAGCTTTTACTGCCGGTTATCAATGAATACGCCAGTGCATGCAATGCCTTAACGAAAATTCATTACAGTGTTATTAAATTATTTTAGAAGCAATAAACAAACATTTACGCGCACATACACACACACGCATACACACACACGCACACACACACACACACACACACATACACTCACACACATGCACACAATCGAAGCCGTTAGCGTTTCTGTGCCACTTTTGTTGCGTCGATTCTGTTGCTGTGGTTGCTATAGTTTCTGTTATCGTTGGGCACTTTTGTTCTGGCTGAAGTAGGTGAGATTGTGTTGTGGGAAAATCTCGTGACTGGCATCATATATGTGAGATGTGAATATTTAATATATCTTCTTCTTCTTCTTCTTCTTCTTCTTCTCTTCTTCTTCTTCTTCTTCTTCTCTTCTTCCTTCTTCTTCTTCTTCTTCTCTTCTTCTTCTTCTTCTTCTTCTCTTCTTCTTCTTCTTCTGCTTCTCATTATTATTTTTATTATTCAGTAGTTTTATTTTTATAGCGTTCTTTCACTTCACTACCGAGCGCAGCTCTGTGTTCCTTGGGTATGTGCTGTGATTTGTTGTGATGCTCTGATGGTTATTGTATCGAAAGCGTTCTGCGTAGGATGTGTGCAGTGCCTAGTAGTGCAATTTTCTGTATGTTATATGTGTTTGTAAGTCCTGGTGTTTTTGTTATGTATTTGTCTGAATATTTTTTTATCATGCCTAATGCACCTACTATGATAGGAATTGTTTCTGTTTTCAGATTCCACATTCTAGTTACCTCTATTTCCAGGTCTTTGTATTTTGAGAGTTTCTCCATTTCTTTTAGAGACACGTTATTATTATTATTATTATTATTATTATTATTATTATTATTATTATTATTATTATTATATTATTATTATTATTCAAGTCACCGTCTGAAATCGAACACAGAATCTTGGGGTTAGTTGACCAAGGTTTAACCACTACGCCATACGCCCTGGTGTAGAGGTTAAGAGCTCGGGCTACTAACCCCAAGATTCCGAGTTTGAATCCAGGCAGTGACCTGAATAATAATAATAATAATAATAATAATAATAATAATAATAATAATAATAATAATATAATAATAATAACAACAACAACAACATCGAAAAATACCTTAGGAATGAGAAGACAGGTTCGAAATTACCCTAGATGAGGTGAAATGTCTGTCAAATGTAAATAATGTAAATAACATACATATTTCCTCATCTCTTAAATATAGAGCTTATATGTCGTTTCCTTTCTCATCTTGCTCTCTTAAAGCGCCCAAAGACTCAAATATGAGTATGTTTCATTGCTTCGAAGCCTCTGGTAGTTCATCTCACTAGGAACATTCTGTTGCTTTGACTAATGTGCAGCAGTATAAATTAATAGCAGAATGAAAATTTTATTTTTTTCGGCTTCTCTGATTGTTCGTGCACAACCACTAAAACTAAGCAGCCGAGTGCGTACAATATCTCTTCCGTTAGACAAATGATGACATCAAACATCAAGTGCATGTTGAAATTCATTATCTGGAGGTACGTATCATGTAGCACTTGTTTTCTACTTTTTACGCTTTTGCAGAAATAAGAGAGAAATTAAGAGAGGTTGTCATAGTTCAAGACTGCAAAATTTGAGTATCCACGAGCAATGTACGATGTATTGAAAGTATTTGTCACTATGCGTTTACTAACATTGAAATATCTGATAGCTAATACCAAAGACGTAAATTCAAACATACACTTGCATTGGACAAGATTTTCCTAAAAGCAACCTTTATCTTCAGAAAGGTAGTTTTCTGAAAACTACGTAACTGCATTTGTTTCAACACCAAGCAATTCAAACTTGATTCCCATTCATCGAATTGCACCAGTGTTTGCTATATTTATATCAGTATCATTTTTATATAACGAATTTCAGTTCCAAGTACGAATAGCATCGACACCAATTAATTTAAAAGAGCTTGTTTGGCATTTTGCATTAAAACATTATTATGATGTGTTAATGTATGTCTGCAACAAAATATAACATAAAATATCTGATTCTAATAAGGTATGGCTTATGCGAAAACGTATAGCTAGATTTATTTCAAACGGTGGTAATATATACAGCTTAGGTGTGTCAACAGTAAAGATTTCTTCATTATATAAGGAATCAGCCGAACGAAATATAGTCCAATATATTAATAAATATTTCGATTTCTTAATGGATTTAAAGTATGTTAGCACGAGTACACAAAAACCGAATTGCTTTAAATACGTAGTTGTTACATATGATTAGCAGACCACGAATCATTTACTCGAACTTATTTTATTTCACATAAAGTTCTACATCAATTTTTTGAAATAGATAACACTGCACATGTCTATGGTTATATGAGTACAAGCCAATCCAGAAGATTTGAACATATATGATGTTAATGATTCAAATGAATACTTGAATCATTTCATATAAATTGAAACAAGTACAAAACGCCTAAATTTCACAGTGGCGTGAAACCCGAGTTCGGAGACAAATTCTCGTGTGTGTGCATAAATATTTAAAACACAGTTATGCAGAAAATTCTTTTTCCTGCTGTTTTCTTCCATTTCCTTTATTTGTACTGTTTGGTTTGGGACAAAATCTTTTTTCTGAATCCTATTGTATGGCGTTTCCAGACTTTCACAAATTAATTTTCGCAATACACAATTGAAAAGATATTATTCTGGCAAATCCAGGTTGATTCTATTATATCTCTTTACGTGCGATACTTTATCATGATTTGCGTTGTGTGTTACTATTCGGATGCCTGACACCGATATTCATTTCATTTTGGTTGTTCATTTGCAAGTAAAATTGTAGTGCTAACAAATAGTTTATTCTAACTAAAGACGTAGCAAAGTCATTACCTCAAACTAAATGTAAAGCGTAAATTCGCTGTAACCTTTAAAATGTGTATTAAGTATGTAAGTGCCCATAGTGTGCATTCATACACATACATATATACAATCATGCAGATAGAAACACAATATACGCATGGTTAGAGATAAATATGAACATGCATGCATGTATAACTACGACTACGTTTTCACATTTTATACATATTTATGTACATGTACATAATTACTTACATTTACGTGTATATTTCTCTATACATATATCTATGTATATATATGTACATGTGTAAATTTTTATATATTACATATATATATATATATATATATATATATATTTATATATGCGTGTGTGTGTGTGTGTGTGAGTGTGTGAGTATGCGTGTGCGTACACGTGCGTATATACGCATATATATGTAAGTACATATACGTGTATATTAGTGGATAAAGAATTCCTTTCTTTTACATATAACAGAACCTTTTATCTGAAGGGTAGAAACATGTCACTTACTATTCAGATCATGGTGCTGTCATTTAGTGGTCTACCAATGTTTAAGTGCTGCGAGTGAATACTTAAAAACTTATAAATCAATGAAACATCATGAGGAAAATGAATACTTAGTCTGGCAGACTTGAACTTCATTCAATAATTATGTAATTAAAAATAGAAGAAACACCAGCTGACACGTACATATATATTAACCTATAACGTCGTTGTGGCAAAGGAAGGTATTTAAACTTACTGTTATAAAGAGAAAATTAGTATTCTTCTTTGATTATATTCATATATAGATATATGTATGTCAGTATATTTATATGGCATATGCTTATATAAGAACATATATGCATATATATATGTATGTATGTATATATGTGTTTATAATATATGTATATGTACATACGTAATGCGTTTATATCGAAATTTGTATAAGATATATACGTATATGTTCTAGATGTGTACACACATACGTATATATATTATATATATATATATATATATATATATATATATATAGATATGCATTTATATACATACAATCATACGGTATTTCCCTGGATGCATGTGATTGTACGTTTGTGTATTCAAGTGTATACGTATGGTTGTGTGTGTATTCATAGTAGAGCACAGACAATACTCGTTTAATTCAAATTGTAAATTAAACCACCTTGCATGATTTATAATAGACTTTCCATAATATAAAGTTACAAACATCTTAAAATATAATTATAAAAAGAAAAGCACGATATGAAACCTAAACAAAAAAAATGTAAAACGAAATAAATAATCAAATACTTAAATAAATAAGACACAAGCCATTTTAATTATTCTTGCCATTATATAGTTTATCAATATCATGACTAATTTGAATATATTAGATTCGAAGAAGCCTTCCTGGATATAGGATAAATTATTTCTATGCCAAACAAAAATCAATAAAAAAAAGCAATTTTCGAAAATTGAATTTACTTGAAAAATCTGTATAGACTGTGGAGAAATTTTAATTAAATTTTTATTTACGGCTTAGAGCAAACGTCAATGTGTTAGTTCAAGAGAGGTTTTCGTGAATACTGAAAAATAATATCTGTGTGTGAATGACGTAATGTGTCTCTAATATGTGAATATGCAAGGCTGTAGGCCACTTGATTCTTCAGTGCGTTACTATGTGCCCCTGCGTGTGTCTATCTGCGTGCGTTCGTGTCTCTCCTTGCTTAAATATATTCAGAAAATGCTTGTCTGTGACTGCAGGCGGTTAATACTAAATATACTTGACTCATTGTTGGTGAATGATCAGTAGCATACATGCGTGAATGTGTGAGTATACATACAAGTAAATATGTAATTTTAAGTAAATATATGTGTGTATGTGTGAGTGTATATATATATATATATATATATATTGCTATATATATATATATATATATTGCTATATATATATATATATAATATATATATATATATATATATATATATATATATATATATATATATATGTGTGTATATATGCATACAATTATACACCTATATTGAAATACACGCGTGTGCTCTCATGCACATCCATCTATCGGTTCATACACACAGAAAAACATATACATATATATAATATATAAAAACACATATACATGCATATTTATATATATATACATATAAATATATACATACATATGCATATATAAGTTTATATATAAATATATATATATATATATATATATATATATATATATATATATATATATATATATATATATATATATATATATATATATATATATTATATAGTGGTGTATTTCTATGTTTCCAAGCAATTCTGTACGTATATTCCAGCTAAACTGAACGTATTTATCTCTTTCTCTCTCGCATGTCTTTATGTATCTTTTAATACTTGTTCTACACACACCTTCAGGTGAGAATGTTTCTGCTGACTAGAACTTTGTTGTGTGTGAATATGTGTGTTTGCGTGTGCGTGTGTTTCTGTGTGTATGTGTAGGCGCGCGTTCGCCTGTTTCTGCCCGTGCATGACATTGTAGAAGAGATGTTATTTGCTATGGGTGTAAAAGTATATAAATATTTGTGCCTGTACTACTATTTTATTGTAATTATATTCTGATCAAGTCTGCATTGTATTCAAATGATTGTGTATACACTACATTTATGCATATCACATAAATACGCTCTCTCTCTCTCTCTCTCACACACACACACATATGTATACGTTATATATGTGTATATATGTATATATAACAATATAATATATATGTGTGTCCGTCAGTATTTGTGTGTGCGTGTGTATGTGTGTGTATGTGTGTGTGTGTTTATAGAATCTGTAGTGAATAGTTTTCTGGAACACTTTCCTTTAGCTGAAACTAATTAGATGTAGTCCTGTAGCTTTTTCGTGACTCTGTAAAAACCTGACGTCCTTTTTTGCATGGGTTAGTCATCCAATATTAGGTTTTTAAAAGTGCATTTAATTATCTTTCATGGTACCTCAACAGGATTTAATTTCTTGCAGCACAATATTAATTTTACAAAAAAAATTTGTATCTCACCTGGTGAGTTCTTACACATGATCCAAAATTACAGCCATGGACGCTCCATCTTTTACAGAAGTTGTTGCCCGTAACACTATATTGTTTATTGGTCAGCTCAATTTCATTACTCGTTCAGATGTGACTAACTATATTCACTCTGTACCTAATCTTATACCTAAGTCACAAAATCATTTGCTATTTTAAATTTTCCTCGTTATTATTTCATTCCTTTCATGAATAACATGTAATCATCACCATCGTCATAACCAACATTGTGCAAATTCCGTAGCGTCTTTCATAGGCAGATATTTACTAATTCGAAATTTTGTGTTAATTCTGTCACGTAAGCTTGTTGCTCACGGCTTTATCGCGGTTTATCGTACTGAAAATGTTTTGATGAAGAAGCTTCAGCCAATTCTTACTTGTAACTTAGTAAATAATTTGCTTTCATTAATATATTCACAAACTTTACACCGCTTAAATGATTGATCTTTTCGGAGATTCAAATATCACTGCTCAATACAAAATCGAAGGCTAAACAACTGCGGATATATGGGTTTCTGTTATATAATTTCAAATTCTTACTAAACGGAGGGACATTAATCGACACGTATCTAGTCACTGTTATATGCCTATATTTTGCATTGAACGCTTAAAGTTGAAAACCTTAAAGCAAAGCCAATATACTATAACATTTTTTTTTATTTATGGAGACGTTGATCAATGCGAGTTATAGAAAACGTTATACTCAGTGATTAGTTGAAGCTTGCCTTCCCGTAATTGATAAATAAAAATGTAAGGGCATATATGACGCACCAATTTCAGTAAATATTCAGGAATCACGATTTTAGAACATTGAAAAATATGGTAAGCACAACTCGTCATATGTTACGCTTGCTGATTTTCAGGGGACATTGCATTTTCAAAGGAAAAGTGTGCCTTATAAGGCATCAATATAGTATAAGAGGGGTAGTCAAAAAGTATCCGACCTTTGGCCGAAAACAAGTAATATTAAAAAAAGAAACTCACCATTTTCATTTTATCTCCTTCAAAGTATTCACCTTGGGAGTCATTTCTGCTTCCAACACTACCACTGCTGGAAATCACGTTTTGGAATGCTGTAGTGATGTGCCGTCGAAGCGTGCTTAACGTTCTCTGTTGACACAAATCTTCTCCGTTTGGGTGATTTTGTGTTTTTTTTTTTAGCATGGGTGATAACTAAGAATCACACGGTGCCAAATCGGAGGAGCACGAAGACTGACGAAAAAGTGGTGTGCTTTGTTTGACGAGGAATACTTGGACGACGTGCGCGGATTGAACTGACTAAACTGACTAATTCGAACCTTGCAAACAATCACTTTTCGAACCTTTGCGGTCATTTGGTCGTCTCTACTAGTCGATGGTCTGCCACAACACGGCTCACTGTTCACTGAAGTGCGGACATTTTTATAGCGGTCTTAACTCTCCTTTATTTGTTTTTCCATTAGCATCATCTCTAAAGGCTTTCTGAATTTTCACGATAGTCTGGGCTGGCATATCACCTATGGTATACAGGTACTACTCATTTTTGCTAGCGGAGTGGACTGGAGCAATGTGAAATAAAGTCTCGTGCTCGAGGACATCGCGCCGGCGGGAATTGAACTTAAGACCTTACGATCGTGAGCAGAATGCCCTAGCCACTGATCCACGCTCCTTCACCACTTGGAACACCGTGACCGACCAAGCTAGAAAATGTTGCGACACATCGCTGGTCACAATGCACTGCGCGTTGATTTAGCCTTCAAATGACGCCTATCCGCTGGCTAAGCGAGCAGGCCAACAGATGAAAGATTCAGAGAAAGTTGTGGCGAACGGGTACAGCAGGGATCGCCACCACCTCCCGCCGGAACCACGTGGAGCTTTAGGAGTTTTCGCTCAATAAACACTCACAACGCCCGGTCTGGGAATCGAAACCGTGATCTTACGACAGCGAGTCCGCTTCCCTAACCACCGGGACATTGCGCCTCACACACACACACACACACAAACAAACACGCACACGCACGCACACACACACTTACACATATGTACTATCCCTTAGTTGGTTGCACCCATAACCCCTAACTTTGTATATATACACATACATATACAGAGTGCGACGGGTGAATTCCCACCATTTTATATTTGTAATTTCGCGTATGAGCATCGTTTTTTTTTTTATTTTGTTGACTACACTTTATAGTTGGGTTAGTTGGGCGCCGTCTGTAAGAAAAACAGCACTTCATTCTGCCAGAAATTTGAAAACGGCTTTGTGTACTGCTTGACATTCGAACTGGAAACTCTAATACAAACATTTCAGAGTTTGTATTTAAGGACAGCGGAATCTGGGAACGTGTACCGAGAGTGATAAAATCAAACACCATGGTGTTTGAAGTGATCACCGGTGAGGTGACGTTATGCCTCCACTCTTTCATCTCACACGGCCTCACATTCAATACGTAGGCCTACATAAAGTGCCTGGAGGAAATAATGCTGCTCTGGGTCAAGAGGTGGCTGATGGGCGACCCTATGTCACCTAAGCAAGAGGACCCAGTCATGGCTGCCAGACAACTTTTGCGACCACATCACCCTGAATATCTCGACACCTAACCACCCATACTGCAATTTCCTTGATTATTATGTGTGGGGTGCAGCTGCACGAAAACCAACAAAACTACTTGTAATACCAAATATGAACTGAAGGCAAATATTCACCAACTTCAACAAGGAGACCGTTCAGAGGATTTGCAGGATATTCCGAAGTCGTCTGGAAGCCGTGGTTGAATCCAATGGTGATTTTTAAAAATAAATTTCAAGATACTTTTTATATAATTTTGGTAAATACAAATTTAAGATGGTGCCTCACACACACACTCACGCGCGCGCGCGCACACTCGCACACACATGTATATACATACACTCCAATCTTTCCAAAGCCACCGTGAGCGATACATCATTTGCTCGATGTGTAGAATATACCACCAGTATTGCCGAAACGACCTGAACGTTAGCATGAAAATTCATCCAAGGCTAAGACCACGGACTATAAGTCTCCTACCCAATTCAGGGATCACAAGTCATATATACACTGCAACACAAATTCGTTTCCTCAACAGGCCCTGCCCTATTTAACATTGTCCCGACACATATCAGTGAGGAAGAGGATCTCATTACCTTTAAACGGAATCTTGACAAATTTCGAGAAAGAATACAAGATAAAATACCTATACCCGGATAGAACAAGAACTCCTTACTCGAATGGACCATGACACCACAAAACTGTAATATAAAAGGATTTAGATAATCCTATCATGTGATACTATTAAGTAAGACATGCCCTGGGCTAATCTTTGGTCGAAACATATCTAAGTATGTATATATATATATATCAATGTTGGGTAGGGCAGAAAGAACACGACAAACAACGACATATGGAAAAATAGAGGATAATATAACAAACGGGAAACTAGACAAAAACAATATACACGGACCATTCGCAGCGAATTTCATCACCATTCGGAACGTTCTAGCGGTTTCGCATTTATTTATCCTCGAGACGGCTTGAATCCGACAAATAGCAGTGCGTTAAGCTAAAAGCATTCAGCTTCGGGGAAAAGCAAACGATTGTACACAAGAACGAAAACAAGGGTGGGAAACAGAACAAGAAAGCTAGAATGATACATATACAACTGACGAATACTTTCGGCTATATAACAAGACGAAAATAATTGTACATTTACAAATAAATAAATACACATATTGTTATGTAGGCTGTTTCTAGACTGATGAATCATTTATCTACTTATTTCAACGAGACAGTGTAAACAATTTTAAGGTAAGACAAACTAATGATTGGCTAAGCAGGTTTTATGTGTTACAAGCTATATAAGAAACATTGTTTTAGTTAGGAAATATTTGTAGCGTCTGTTATTTACATTCTTAGATTTTTATCTGCAGGTTTACCAAATTTGGTTGCTAAACTGTGAAAATATGGTGACTGTCGACTTACCGATATTTCTCTTGATTTCGATGTGGGACGAAATGCAATACTTAAGATGGTTAATAAACTTTATTAGAAGCAGATTGTCCACTTTTTCCACCTGCACTATCTGTATAAACACCTAGAATTACTAACTTCCTAAACCGGGCTATGTGGATCGTTCTAAACACTTGCTAAGTATAAATACTCACACACACAAACACACACACACACATATACACACACAAACAAGTATATATATTCTTTGACTTTTTTCAGTCATTTAACTCCAAAAAAAATCAACCCCAGGACTTATTCTTTGTAAAACAAGTACTTTTTGTATCGGTCACTTTTGCCGAATCACTAAATTATGGGGACGTAAACATACCAGCATAGGTTGTCAAGTGATTTTGGGGGGATAAACATATAAACACAAATACACACACACACATATATATATATGTATATATATAAATATATATATATATATATAATATATATATATAAAAGGGTAAAGACCCCCTTCGGTCATGAATGACCATGGGATTGCACCTAGAAAGTTACACTCCTAGACACAAGTCCGGGCAAGGTTGTTTATGGAAGACCAGCAGTCGCCCATGCATATCAGCCTCCCCTCTCCACGCCACCAGTGTTATCCAAGGGAAAGACAAAGGTCGAAACAGCTTGGCAGCTCTGACGTCGCATCTCATTTCTACAGCTGAGTGAACTGGAGCAACGTGAAATAAAGTGCTTTGCTCAAGAACACAACACGCAGCCCGGTCCGGGATTCGAGCTCACAACCTCACGATCGTAAGCTCGCCGCTCTAATATATATATATATATATATAATATAATATATATATATTATATATATATATATATATATTATATATATATATATATAGATATATATATATATATATATTTGTAAAAAATGAAGTTCGAAAATGCTGCAATATATTATAAAATTTTTAATTTTTATATATACATTATAACATGTTTCAGTTCCTGAAATGAACCTTATCAAAAAAAGTTATATATAAAAAAAGACAGCTCATGCCGTCAAACACAACAAATTCATTTACAATACTCAACGGAGTCAGACATCTTAAAGTTCAGATATAGTTTGAAGTAAGTTCATTCATGCTATATGTTCAAAGTGTTCGATGCAGTGGCCCGCGGTGGCGATACGTATTCAATACAAAAAACAGATCAAAGTGGTGGAAAGCAGTCAATACAGAGGATTGATGTTCCCGAAAGAGCGAGGAATTCATTTTTAACTTAAGCAATTGTGATGACCCATGATGGTTGTTCGCTGGGTTATTCTGGTGAGTTTTGTGGATTGTTCGGGTTTTATAATGCCTGTCAGGTGGTCAGTCCAGCGTAGCGTGACGTCATCAACGTTTTGACCAATCGTTTCGTTAGGTGGCTTTAGTCAAGCAGAACGGTACGTCATCAACATTCTGACCAATCGTGACCTATCGCTGTATTATAACTGCCTCTTGTTTGTTTCCTGTTTTGGACAGTCGTTTCGTTAGGTGGCTTAGTCAAGCAGAACGGGACGTCATCAAGATTCTGCCCAATCACGACTTATAGCTGCATTAGATTTGCCCCCTGTCTGTATTTTGTTCGGTGTCTAGTCAAGCAGAAAGGTACGTCATCAATATTCTGACTAATCTCTGCCCCATGTTTGTATCCTGTCCATTCTAGCAGAACTAGACGTCATCAACGTGTTGACCAATCAGAATCGGGTTTGACCCTTAGCTGTATCGTATGTGGTCAGTCCATCAGGGTCAGATTTGCACGAAAGAATTTTTTTCCTTTTTTACTAAGGCATATTTCCGTCAGTGCGAGTGACTGTTTAAGGTAGCGGCCGTGGTGGAATTTTGCTTTTCCTTTTCGGAGGACTTATCTTTCGTTTTCATATTCCTGGCCCAGGGTGTTTAAACTTGGTCTAAATTTTTTTATGAAATACAGTTCTTTATTTTGGCGTTGTGTGAAGGTTGCGTTGTCACTGAATTTATAGAGCGGGTTAGTTGTAAATTTCGGATTTACATTTCCAGCACATCTATCTATGTGTCCGCTGACCGGTATTTTGCGGTAATCAGGGTTTCTAATTTGTGATTTATGCACCGCCATCCTGTTATTTTTTGTATGGCCTATATACTGCCTATTGCATCCTGCGCATGTTATGACGTAAATTAAGTTTTCTGATGCGCAGGTGAAGTTTGTTCTAATGGTGAACTGGTGGCCTTGTTCCAGTATAAATTCTGATCCTTCTTTCAAGATGACACAGATTCCGCAGTTGGGCCTTCCACATTTTCTAACTGCTGGTTTTGTGGTTGATGTTGAGTGCAGTGTAACTTGGGTTAAAATCCTTTTCAAGGATTTTGGTTGCCGTTTACTTTTAATGATGGTGTGTGTTTCGAGGATCCGGTTCATCTTTGGGTCTCCCTTTAGTAGGGCTGTGCTTTGTATTATGGTGTTGAAGGCCTCATTGTTGAGTGGGTTGTGTGTAGAGATGTAGGGAAGGGTTTTTAATTGTTCTTTCTTTTTTGGTTTTGTTTGTCTCAGGTCTTCTTTACTTAATTTAAGTACCCGTTGGATTGCACTGTCTATTAGGGGCTGTGGATAGTTTCTATTTGTGAGTGTGGTTCTAAGTTCCTGGAGACGTGTGTGTCGGGTGTTTGCGTCTGATATTATGGTGCAAATCCTTCTAGCTAAACAAAAAGGGACATTCATTCTAGTGTGTCGTGGGTGGCATGAATCAAAGGGTAGGTCCTGTTTAGAGTCTGTCGGTTTAAAGTAGATATCTGTCTCTATTTTGTTGCCGGTTTTCTTAATGAGGATGTCTAAAAATGGTAATTCTTTTTCGTTGTGGTCCATCGTGAATTGTATATTGTCATTTATTCTATTTAATAGTATTTTAAATTCCTCAAGTTTCTCTATACCTTTGTCCCAGATGATGAAACAGTCATCGAGGTATCTTTTCCAATTGTTATGGATATAGGTGGCGAAGGTGTTTCCATATTTCTCGAGTGTTATCCGGTATAGTATTTTCTCGAGGTATCCCATCACTAGGTTGGCAAAAGATGGTGCAGTACGCGTGCCCATCGCTGTTCCCGATCTTTGTCTGTAGAAATCATTGTCAAATATAAAATAATTGTTCTCTAAAATGAATCTAAGTCCTTCTATTATAAAGTCTTTGTTTATGTGAGTTGGGAGTTCAAAGGGGTAGTTATTCAGCCAGAAGGTGATCGCTTCTATTCCTAGGTTGTGAGGGATGTTAGAATAAAGATTAACTACGTCGAATGATACTAGAAGGGTTTTCTCATTGACTGTTTTAGGGAGGTGGTTGAGCATATCTATATCGTCTCTTACGTAGCTTTTGATGTGTTTTAGGAAAGGTTTAAGAAGTGTGTCTAAGAAATTGCTGAGGCGTGAGTTTCATATATATATATATATATATATATATATATATTATATATATATATATATATATATATATATACGACGGGCGCTTTTCAGTTTCCTCTACCAAATCCACTCACAAGGCTTTGGCCGGCCCGAGACTGAACGCGGAACCATGTGGTCGGTAAGCAAGCTACATACCACGCTCCTATACATACATTATACTTGCTGCGTATGCTTCTATCTAGAACAGAGACATTATAACGGACTGGTTTGCTAGTTACAAGGTGAGTGATTGTACGTCACTGGATTTTCTATATATTACCAACGAGGTCACACTATGCCGTGCCTAGCAAACGGTTGCCCACTACTGGAGTGATTACAAAAGATCTAATTATTTTCCTCTAGTAGGCACTGAGCTACTAATTGGAAATTTTGCAGTATCCTTGGACGATATGGTTCTAAGAGTGTGGGTGGAAAGCAAAATCCCGCGCTACTTTCAATGTGGCCAAAAGGGCCACATTAGAGTGCACTGCCCTCCATAGAAGAAAACGATAGAAAAAGCAGTGGTGGAGACGGAGGAGAAAAAGGAAAAGGTACATATAGATTGAAGGAACAAGGAGGATGAATGGACATTGACAGAGAATAATAGGGAAAAGAGAAAGACTAGGAAAAACAGTCAGTGTGATGTCATATCGGATACCATATCAATCCCACCCAAGACCACTCATACCCACTCTCCCCGTACAGTCACCAAACCCACATAACCCCTTCTCCCTACAGGAATAAAAGAGGAAAGAACAGATACCAGAAAATTTACAAGACCTCTCCCCGGGTGAAAAAGGTTACGTGTATACGGTGGAGAGATGTTGTCACTCAGCGATGGGGAAAACGGTAAAGGAAAGATTAGACCAAAGTCTAAAGAAGACTCAGGACTCAGAGGTGGCGAGTGGTGTTACTCAATGTCGGGTGAGTAACACACTTTCCACATATTCTTATTTCTTAGTCATCATTGATGTATCGTTAATTTAATATTTTGATTTTAATGATTTTAATGTTCATTTTATATCATTCATAGCATCATATTTTATTTAATTGTTATATGTCCCCACATGTGTTGTAGTGGCTCCTCTATGTAATGCATTTGTGGCAATTTAAAAGAAATAATGTAGCGTGCTTACGAACCACATGGTCCTAGGTTCAGTCCCATTGCGTGACACTTTTAGCAAGTGTCTTCTACTATAGCCTCGGGCCGTCCAAAGCCTTGTGAGTGGATTTGGTAGACGGAAACTGGTAAAAGTCCGTCATATATGTATGTATGTATATATATATCTATATATATATATATATATATATATATATATATATATATATATATATATATATATATAAAAGCGTGTGTATATGTTTGCATGTTTGTCTTTGTGTCCCCCAACATAGCTTGTCAACCAATGCTGGTGTGTTTGCTCCCTCTTAACTTAGCGTTTCGGCAAAAGAGACTGAGAATAAGTACTAGGCTTACAAAGAATAATCTCTGGCCTCGATTTGCCCAATTAAAGGTGGGGCTCCAGCCTGGCCGCAATCAAATGACTGAAACTAGTAAAAGAGTAAAAAGTATATATGCATGTTTATATGTGATATAATAGTATCAGGCCAAAACCTATCAAAATTATCAAAGTTATATATTATATACATATTCAAAGTATTATCTTACGTTACAACCGACATGTTGTTTCACTTTTGACTCGTATACTGAAATAGTGTAGGAGATAAGAGATTGCTCCGGGCTCGCAATAGGCAATAAGTTGAAAACTGTGTTTGGCACTGAAGTGGTGAAGACGTGCTTTTGAAACCATCTTGAACTGAAAAATTTTGAAGCTCCCCTGTAAGGTAAGACTCTTGTTTTGGGGTCTAGTGGGGGTTGTTGCTTGTGGCAATAGCTTTTTTACAAACAAGAACTCCTCATTGGATTCTAAACTCTGGTCTACATGCAGTGGAGTGAATATTTTTTCTTACTTAATTGTGAGAATTTTTGTTTGGGGGCGTATCCATCTTCCAAGTAAGTAGTTCACGTTAAGTGAATAATTTTCTCACTTAATTGTGAGAATTGTTGCTTGGGGGCGTTTCGTGCCTACTAAAATTTTTTTCACTTTTTGCGAATATTTAAAATAATTGTGGGAATTGATGTTTTGGGAGAGACCCTTTGCCTTCGAAGATTGAACAACTTGTATACCAGTTTTGGGGGAAGTTTTGTTCCTGCTGTGATGTTCCGGGTTCGAACATGGCCGGGAGTACCTAGTGGCCGGAAGATTTATTTTGCTGTGTTTTTGAACTATTGACCTTCTTTCTTCTAAACATTTTTACTTTCTTTTTCGTGAATTGTTCTCCTTTACTTCTTTCCATTTTATTGTGACTTTATTTTGATTTCTTCTTTCTTCTCCCTTTTTAAGTTTTATTTTGAACTATTCTAGAACTGTTAAAAAAACATGGCAATGAGAAAAGACAATATTTTGGAGTGGGAAATTATACCACCCAAACAGTGGTTGAAAGACAGTAAAGAGAAGACGGTGGTGTTGAAGACCTACCCCAAGTCACTCGACACCATCGCCCAATTTGAAAAGGCTGTAATTGAAAAAGAGTTGGCAGAGTATTTGCCAACAATTAAATTCATTTCCAGGGTGTCAAATATGCAAAGGTGTGGTTGGTATTTGATAACCCTGAAGAGGCTGGCAAATTTGCGAGCCAGCCCTTAGAGGCAAGGACATTTTGTTTCTCCACACGTATTTTGGGAAGAGGTTGACAAGAGCTTGGGTCTGCGGGTTGCCACCCGGTATAAAACCTTAGTGGATAGAGCAGACTATCTGCTGGGGCCTGGGTGGCAGCGGAGTCAAGCTCCTTAACGTGAATTTTTTCCTTCGGCTGATTGGGTTGGGTCAGGACCCAATCAGCCTATCTGGTTTTTACAGATTTTTTGAAAATAGCCGGGTGCAATAACTCGGTGATTCTTGAGGGTCGCCCGCCAGGTGTCATCGCTGTCTGGAGCCTGGCCATATAAAGAATAGCTGTCTCCAGGAACAAAGTAAGGTCCTGGAGCAGTTGATTGAGTCCTCTGTAGAAGAGGGAATAAAACCAGTCTAGGAGGGGAAAGACTCCTCAAAGAAGGGCCGCAAGAGGAAGAAGGTGAGCAATAATGGGTGCTCACCGAAGCATCTTAGGGATGAGGAAGGGGAGCCGAATCTCCCGGTCATGGAGGACACGCATCCTCACTCACTTGAAAAGTAAAAAAAGAGGAAGAGGAAGAGAAATGGGACATTGCCAGCTGTCGGTGACATAGTACAGGAATGTCCCGAACCTCGTCGGTTGGGGTTGTTCCACAGGCAGGGGAAGATACACCGTTGATGGGAACTGTGCCGCCAACAGTAGGATTGGATATTTCGCCCCCGGAGGAAGACGAATTCTTTGTCTTCTTCTATAGAGGCGGAGAGCTTGAAAATGCGGTGGAAAAGCGCCATAAGGGAGCACATTTAGCCTGCACACATGGTCTCGAATGACCTCCGCAGATAGATGTGGAGGTCATAACGTTGCCCGTGACGTAGAGGCTGGAGGGACTCAATGAGACATATCGCTTGTACCCGGGCGAAACCGACACCGCACACGCTTTGATTTTGAATGGGGCGGGGCGTGGGTGTTGGTGGAGGATGCGGGCACAAGCAATGTTGAGGATGAATATGGATAAGAGGTTGAAAAGCCTCAGTGTTATTGGAAGTTCCTTTTATTATTAAATATTGGGAACAGTGTAGAGGTTTGTTGCCTCATGAACAATATACAAGAAATCAATATCCTCGGGAAAAAATCGATCGGCGGACGTCGTTTTGTTTCCCCCATTAATCATCATTTTTATTTTCATTTCATATAAAATTATGTCTACGTCCAGCCCGCAGCTTCCTTTCTCTGTGTAAGGCGTTATGACCAATATAATGAAATAAAAAGTTGAAAAAGTTTTGGCCCATGACACTGTATGGACCTGAAGTAAGGCATATGTAAAATTTGAATGAAATCGGTTGGATAGTTCTCGAGTTTTACTGATGCACACATACATACAAAGGGACAAACAGACACACACACACATTCTCAGTTATATATATATATATAGATAAACCATTACGATATTTTAGTATGCTGGCCTCTAATATGCCCGTGGGCATATGGCATAATGCTAAAGAGCGCGGGCTACTAAGCCCAAGATTCTGAGTTCGATTCCAAGACACCTGAAGCAGGCTGGGGAATATATCAGCTGAAAATTTGTGTTAAAAACAAACAAGATGAGGACAAATATCCGTCGAATGTAAATGACGTAAATAAATACACAATTCCTCATCTCTTAAATATAGAAAAGAATATGTATATATAAATATATTTCAATATATATATATATAATATATATATATATATATATATATATATATATATATATATATATATACAAAACGTGCGTCTTCTTCGAACCGTCGTACAACGGTTATAAACTTGCTAAACAACACATTAACCTAGTGCTCAATCATGTTACCTTATGTGTACAAGAGCTACTTCTCGAGTAGATCGCAGAAAATGGAAATGGGAATCTAGTGTCTTTTCTATGATTTAATCCCAAATCTAAACTTCTTGGCAGAATAATCTTAACACAGTTACAAAGGTAGACAGATACATAAACAGCACCATGATTCCTTGGAATCGAGATACGATTATTGATTTATAATACGAAGGCTCGTAGAAGAAGAGATGTGCGACGGCGGTGTGATAAGAGTATGGCATTCGAAAGGGAGCAGATGCAAACTGGAAATCTGAAGTCATAAATACGATACTCTAGTTTTAAATATGACATGAATCTTTTATTGTAGTTTGATGACCTTGTCTGTTTTAACGAGAATATCACCTATCCAAATACATATACCCACGCTTTAAGAGCGAGTGTGAGAGCGAAGTTGAGTAGGAGTAATTTTGACTTTACCTGTAGTTATTAAATTATCCGATGTAATATGATAACCGTTACAATTTTAAATATAGTGAAAGGCTTTGGGTAGAATCGACATGATAAGGAAAAGAAAATTGGTAGAAAATAGAAAATTAAGACAACGCTGGCAAGATCCGAATAGAAACGTCACTAATTGCAACTCGTCTGCTATTTTATTCAACGGTTATTCTCAAATGTAAATCAGTGCTATAGTTTAGACATGATCACGAGGAATATGGACCTACATATATCTATCTATCTATCTATCTATCTATATCTATCTATATCTATCGATCTATCTATCTATATGTATATATATATATATAATATGTGTATGTATATATGTATATATATACGTATTTATGTATATATATATATATATACGCAAATATAAATATATATACATATATATACATATATTTACGTTTATATATATATATATATATATATATATATATATATATATATATATACATACACACACATAAATATATATATATATATATATATATATATATACAAACTCACAAATATATTTACTTATATACATACGTTTATATATACAAGTGTCTGAGCACATGCATGCGTATGTATGTGGGTGTTTCTGTATGTGGATGTGTGTATGTGTTGGTGAGTACATTTATTTCAATTTATATTTTGAATAGCGTTAATACTGTCGCATTAATTGATCCACGTAATTGTGTCTTTTTTTATGACATACAGCATTAATGTGTTAATGCTCAATATCAAAGCGGAGTGTGTATGAGTGGTTGTCAGAGAC
Source organism: Octopus sinensis (assembly GCF_006345805.1). Taxonomy (NCBI): domain Eukaryota; kingdom Metazoa; phylum Mollusca; class Cephalopoda; order Octopoda; family Octopodidae; genus Octopus; species Octopus sinensis. The sequence continues at coordinate 74,106,726 of NC_043003.1, read as the reverse complement.
ACTTCACGAATATATAAAGCAACTGTGTGTCAGCATGCGTTTGCCCGCCTCTGTATATGTCTGCGGTTACGTGTCATTGCGGCTCTACCTTTTTCCCAATATGTACTCTGGGCACGAAATGTTCTACAGAGATTGATAAGTAATATATTTTATGTTGATGAGATGGTTTTCTGTCAAGAAAGAAAAGAAACACGAGAGTCAATGCAAAAGTTTAGAATGTGTATGATAACTAATTAAATCTTAAATATTTCCAACATTGAAATATCTGCGTATTGATCGAACGGTAGCCATAAAATCTACACAACTGTACACACATTTATATAAATACAGACACTCACGCACATTCATACACGCAACCATACATACAGATACTCACTGAGATATACAGATAGAAGTAACACAACATGCACATATACACGTTCGTACATATATCTATCTATCTATATATATATATATATATATATACACAAACTCACACACAGACACACATCACACACACATATTACTACTAGTTTTAACATAATTATCAATACACTATCACAGCAGTTACAAAATAAGTAAATAAATGAAAATCAATATTTTGACGTAAAATTATATTTTAAACATAATATTAGTAATTTGGTACTCGGTGTTGTGTGTGTGTGTGTGTGTGGGCGTGTGTGCGTGTGTGTGTATGTGTGTGTGTGTGGGCGTGTGCGTTTCTACATCATACGTTACCATGTTGGTATGTTTGTTAATTTTAATAGGTTTGAATCAAGCGTATGATATAAAAATATATATAAAGCAGAAAGCTAGTTGTACGTTGGTTCATGTCTGAAACATTTCGTATATGGCTCTGAGCTATGCACTCATAGCATCGCTCTGAAATTAGAAATCGACTTTTGATGAGACATAAAGCAAAAGAACCCTCCCAAGAACCCGCTTTAATATTTTATATCATTAACTTTAAGACAAGCATCTAGAATTGTTTGAATATCTTATATGTGTGTGTGTGTGTCTGGTTGCGTGAATGTACTTATGTATATATGTATATGTGTGTGTATAATTCATTCGGGAATTAGTTTTCGAAGTACATATAGAGCTATAGATAATGTCATGCAAATTTTCTGTTGAAAAGCCCTTGTAACGCGAAGTCACATCCGTTGTATACATTGTACCAAAAGAATCTTTAAAATTTCGCAGATTATTTTAAAAACCTTTATTCTTATCTATTACGATCGTATATCATCCCATCTACTTGCCTATGCTTTTGAAAGGTAAATTAAAACACAAAGCCAGGCAAAAAACATTAAAAGGAGCCCCATTATTTTTCCCTAAACTCGGCTCGCAATTTTAACATGCGATATCAAAGAGACAAGTAAGTTGGACAATCCGTTGCTATCACAGTTGACTTGCTTCCACTATATGTAATTCAGAACGCAATTGAATGTCGATTCCGGCACATCCGCTGCTCAGACTTAATTCTCCGTATCTATATTATGGTAATGCAATATATTTGCAGCATCTTACCACTGATGATGTTATTTGATACTTCTCACAGATCGCAAGCTGCCATGCGAGGCGTCAGGTTTTTCTGGTCTTTTAACTCAAGGGATAAGGCCTCTTTACGATTCTAACAATTTCCGAAAACTGTTTTTGATACCCGGTGGGAAATTGGAAACAATAATGTTGATAATACGGAAACGTCCATAAATATGAACAAAAATATTAATATATGTCGCATGCCCGGGACATTATGTAAGGTTATTAGCTACGATCTCTAGACTGGAGGAATTTCTTCAGAGAAGGCTAGTGTGGACTACACATGTAATACGTGTGTAGTATGTACGCTGGTTTATGTTTGCGAGCGTGCGAATAGATGACACGATGTGTTTACTCTTCTAAGTACATACATATATTCCCTTGCGTAGTTTTTTTGTGTCTGTTTGTTAGAGTCTAACATTGTAGTTGAATTTGATTTAATACAATGATGTACGCGATCATACATAACTAATTCTTAGTAAATCTTCACCAATAAACAAAATGCTATTATAAGTACATTCTGCTAGTATTCCTCTATGCTTGGATATTATGATTACATGAACGGATTTCCGTCAAATATATTTTATAGGGCATATCTTATTTCACACATGAAGACATTTTCCAAGGTGTTAAGCACATTATTATATACCTCATGCTATATATATATATATTGCAATAACCACTGATTTTTGTAAACGATATGCAATGTAATTTTGCATGTGCATCATGATATTACATGACATAGAATATTAATGAAGTTTAGTGTGTTCTCGTTAGTTGCTGTTTAATGCAACAAAACGTAGTTTGTGTATACAGACCTTAGGTATATGCATTCATATTTACCGAGGAAACGATGAACATGAGCGAAGCATGATTTAATGACAAACGTTCCTATAAAATATTCATAAGATGAAACATATCTTCGGTTTTCTGCACATACTCCGATATGTACATATATGAATACACAAACCCATAAATATACACACAAATATATATATATATATATATATATATTTATATATGTTATATATGCGTGTACATATATATATATATTTATATATGTTATATATGCGTGTATATATATATATATATATATATATATATATATAGTTAATCCAAACATGAAAATACAAAGAGAAAACACAACAACGCGAGGACGTAGAACAAGTATGGTGTTATTGGACGCTCAGGAAAGGAAGGAAAGAAGGAGGATCTAACCTTTCGAGCGGAGCTCTTCGTCAGATACATAGGAAAAGGAAAGATGCCAGGAAAGGAAGACGGAGGAAAAACATCGCCAACGGTACACACGTGGACAGAGGGGGAGAGAGACACACACATGCATATATATATATATATATATATATATATATATATATATATATATATATATATATATAGGGTCGGTATTGATTTAGCATTCGTTAAAATCAAGTGTGGAACAGAACATCCGTCATGTGGTGTTCCTTTTCATTAGTGCATTTCTGAAGGCGTCCTTGGAATTCGGCCTCCGTCCTCACCACCATTGTTCTGTTGATTTGGGCAACTTCTTCGTGAATATCTTCCTTCAAATCGCCCAATGTACGGAATATATGCGCATACACATGTTCCTTGAGATTTCCCCACAAGAAATAATCACACATGGACAAATCAGGGACTCGAATGGGAGAGTGGCAAGGAATATCAGCAAACCTGGAAATGAGGCGGTCACCGATGAGAAGGTAAAGAGCGACCATTGATGCTCTGGCTGTTTGGGGGTCGCCCCATTCTGCTGAAACCACACACGTCGAATAGGCATACGTTTCCATCGTAATTCAGGTACAAAGAAGTTGTTTATGGTCTTGATGTAACGCTCGTCGTTCACGGTAACAGCATGTCCACCAATGAATGTAGCTTTTCGCACAGTGCGCTAGAGCGTTCTTACTGCAGTTTTCTCAGATTTTCAAGAGCTCCAATAACCACAGTTATATTGATTCACCATGCCATTGAAATGAATATAAGCTTCATCTCTTATTAACAAAATGAGTCATTTGCTTCATAAACTGCTTTTATCTAACCTACGAAGTTAAGCCGCTGAGTATATTCCCATGGTTTCAAATGTTTCTCAATGACGAATTTGTACAGTGGAAATGCAGGTCTTCATGCAAAATACGCCTTACCGATCAATTACCGGTGTTCAGTTCAGTGGAATGCCTCCGACCAGAACGATTCATACTCCGTAACAAAGGTTGTCTGACGGGTTACATATTTCCGTGGTCCGTACAGTTCGTGGCGACCCCCACCAGTGTCCTTTTCATGTACCTTGTGTACGTAGGGAAAAACGTGAGGATTTGTCGTCCACAGCGCTATGGCATCACCTGAAAAAAATGCTGTGAAGACATCAGTGACCGAATAGTTCCTGTTGGACATATGCCCCTACCCTGAAGCTGAATAATAGCCATTTCAAAAATTTCCGTCCTCTCTGCTCCACACTGTGTGTATATTTATATATATATAGCTTAAGATTGTAGCAAAAATGAGCAACAAGTACGAAATACATAGTATTTCGTGCCGTAGCCTTTATTCTTAATACGGCTGGACAACGCCTCGGCATTGAATTCGCTAAGGGATTACAAAATTCTATGGGAATGTTTTGCGAAATTTCATTGATATAATCGAATAATTGTTTTAGATTAGATGGTTTTTTAGCATGTACTTTTTTGAAACATAATTCCATAAGTTCTTGATCGGATTCAGGTCCATGCTTTGGGGAGGCCATACGATTACGTCAATATTATGGTGATCAAAAAATTCCATAACCTTTTTGGCTTTGTGCACAGGACTATAGTCCTGCACATAATCCCCCCCCCGAGGCAATTGGTGAGTCAAATATGGCACAACATTATCCTTTAGTAGATTTATATAACCTACACTATTTAGCTTTCCATCAGCTTCAACTAGAAGGCTAACACCAAGCTATTAAATGCCGCCCACACCATCACATACCCACCCCATTGCACCATCTTTTTCACGCATTTCGGATGGAATTCCTCGGTTGGGCGACGTCTGGCGTATGTTTTACCATCTGATCCAAATATACAGAAGCGTGACTCGTCACTTCAAAGGGTTCCGCACCAATCTTCGGCAGTCCATTGAGCATGGCTTTTTGCGAAATTAAGATTTTTGAGTCAATTTCTTTCGGATATTATTGGCTTTTTCCTAGCGATTCCTCCAAGTAGTACAAATTCTCTCAAACGGTTGCGGACGGATTGTGGTGTAAAAATAACACCGTTCTCGTTGGACAATTGTTTAGAAATGTCAACGGCTGTCAGCATCCGGTTGCCTTCTGAAAGCTGGTGGATTCGACGGTCTTTCTTGGGGCATCATTCCTTTTGTGATCTTTATATTGACCAGCCTCCGAGTATAACTTCCATGCTTGCACGCAAGCAGTTTTACTGCACTTTAGTTGGTTGCTGATTTTCGAAAAAGAAACTTTTTTCTTGTGGAGTAATACGACGTTTGCTCTTGTGACTGGACTGAACCTACGTTGTTTTCCCATTATAAATCAATAGTATAATAACCTTAGATTATAACACTATATAGTGCAGTTAGGCTAGTTGTGTGACCACCCATTGTGGCAAAAAATTTGCATGCATATTATATAGTCTTAAACTAATTTTGCTGGTAAATTTGAAACTTTATACTAATTTAGCATTAGAATTCTTCAAGTTGTATAAAAATAGTTATTGTCTGCATTATTCGAAAGAGAAATAAATTCTGCATAAGGTGTAAAAGATACAAATAATTTATATGGTGTTAGTAACAAAATATTTTGTAAAAATAAAATGTTATCATCGGTCTTAAATATATTTTCCTCAGTGTATAATGAATATAATTGATGTTTAGAGAAATAAATCAATGCAGGTTGGAGGAGTAGCAAAATAAGTAGGCGGGGTTCTGTTTGAAATTTGGGAGCGTGAAATACTGCTTGTGAACGAAGGGTTTCATGATTATTTAACGGAACTATTAGTAAGCTTATTGGGTTATTTCTGAAAACCTTATCAAAAGAGAAAAAGCGTTGCCTGTGGTGTGTCTGTAGGGAAAGATATTGTCTCATCTGGTACTCATTGAAATAATCTCATGCAAGACATTGGAATAATATGACTTACTTTCTGTACAATTTTATAGATTGAATAAGCAGCACTCATAAAATAAATATTCACTCGTATTTTCTATTTTCCGCATAAAAAAATGTATCCAGTACGTGTGATACAACCTCTAGTTACATATATCTGCCACGTAAATAAGCGTGAATATTTCATGGAATTGTACTTAAACGCATGCATTACGTGATAGGTGATATTAAAAATACCTTATTTCAATTTTTTTTTTAATTTAACAAATTGCACTATCCAGTCTCCACCACCATCATCATCTCTCCCCCCTCTCTCACTCCTCTATTTCCCCTCTTTTACTACCTCCTCTCCAATCTCTCTCTCTCTCTCTCTCTCTCTCTCTCTGTCACTCTGTGATTTCCTTCCATCAATACATCACCCCTTTGCTAAACTTATTATGTTCCCCCTATTGCACGTCATGGACGCTTCTCTCTCTCTCTCTCTCACTTTTTATCTCATCTGTCACATTATCCTCTTTTTCTTTCTCCTTTTTCTTTTACCTCGCTTTCTCTTCAACTAATCACATGAAAGCGTTACAATTACATTCCCTCTACCTCATTTTATGGACGCTTCTCTCTCTTTTTTCTCTCCCTCTCTTCTGTCTCCCTCTTTTTCCTTTGATTACGTGAAAGCGTTACCGACGTGCTAAATGACGAAATGAGAAGCAGAATTATAAGATTCCCTTTTAATGTAATAATGCTTAAATATTAATTGATGCGAAGCTCGTTTTTTGGGCCTTGTCCCATGTTCGAGCTCACCCTAGTAAGGATGTTTCAGGGTATTTGGGGGTTTCTCACGCCTCTCTGTTTCAGTATCCATAAGATATGTTTTTTTGTATTTTTGTTTTGCCTCTGAACTAAGGCAAATACTGCGTATATATTTCTTTGAAGGTGTTCCCCGTCATTCCGATGATATTGGCCTTGTACACCGATTTTTCTCCAGGTACTTGCCGTTCACAGGACAGCTATCTGGGAATCTAAAATTATAATATCCTTTGGTGTGTATTCCTAATAGTGTTGTTTTTATTGTGATTGAATATAATCGACCTTATATTGGGGAGGCTACTATATCTACCTTTAACCGTATGTCTGTTGAAGATCTTATAGTATTTATGTCGGTGACAGAAGTGGTTATGTATTAGTTTTAGAAATGTTATTGTTATGTTAATGGCTATGTTCAACTACAAAGAGGAATGTACCATAAGAGTGTCCTCTGCTAACACCTTCTTGTGTCTATTTATATTTGGGTAAATATATTTTATGCTACACCCTATTGCGGCATTGTTGTATGGGTAGCCGTTTCGAAGGCGATTTTATCGGAAGATATATTGACGGTCAATGTATGCCGTATCCTCATTTCATTTATGTTAAGTTTTAAACTAGCCTCTATTAAGGATCATGTTAGTATCTACGAAATTAAGTTTTTAAGATTAGTGTTAATTATAGTCCTTAGATTTGTTAAATATTTTGTATATTTTTTCTTATCTAACCCAAGTTGTGTACCACTCCGAGGCCGTTTTCCTTGTATAGCCTAATGTCAGTCTCATTTATCGCTTTTTAAGGACATCTAGAAAATAAAACCCAACTAAATTCGCTCTCTATGCAACATCACACCTAACCATCGCGACATCAAATCGACCATCCTTATTTTGTTGCTATTGCGGATGAGCTATCTGATGTCGCGATGAAATTATCGTGGAAAAGTAATGGCTTTCTAGCATCCATTATATGTACATTGGTATTAGTATCGGTTATATACGCTTTACTAAATTCAAAGTGCCTATTGGCGCAGGTTTTTGGAGATAGAGAGTTTAAAACTCCAGAATCTATAGCTGGATAATATGCATTTGGAGTTATCTTCAATCTTATTAATCTTTTCAATCATCGCATTGCTAATTATTCATTGAGTAAACATCCTATGATGTTGTCTAATATAGATATACTAATAATACTTATTTCACTTTTTCAAGTATTTATCTATCTACAATTAAAGGTTTTCCTTAAAAATGTCTTTTGGTCTTTGAAGGTTACAAAAGCTCTTCGTTCGGTGAATCCTTCTACTCTATCTTTGATTTTAAGTTTCATAGCAAGTGAAAATAGTAGGAGGGTATGTCATGGAAGACCATCGTGTGACAAAGCAGGAAAATCCTCACGAATTAGGAATAAGAACAGGACCAATGCATTCCATTTTAATGGATTATTTAGCCATGCGGAGAGCATCTGCGAAATTCGTCCTCATGTTGTTGGAGGAGCAACAGAAGCAACTCCGCATGGGAATCTCTCGGGACATGCTGGAATGTGCAAACCACAGCCCAGTCTTCATGAACATCACCATCATTGGTGATGAGATATGGATTTATGATCTCTGCTTGATGTGTTCATCTGACGTGAAACGGAAAATCCGACGAAAGTACAATACCCGTGTATATTTTGGGCATAACTATAAAAAAATGACCCGCATTACCTGCGTGAAGATTTTGAATCACGCACAGGTATGGTTTGACCAAAGGGATTTGCCCACACAGTATCTCTTTTAGTCAGATATTTTCTGAACGCACCTCGTATACCCCTGTTTTGTTTACTATTTACTATTATGATAGTGTAGGGCTCTAAAGATGCGCGGACTCTAAAGCATTACCAATAGAATTTTGAAGTTGAGCTTGTGTAGGGTATTTCATGACAAAAACGACTTGGTAGAATAAATAATGTACTCATGATTTTAAAATGTTTAGTGAAGGAATTTGTTACAATAGGCGGTCTTTAAATCTTGATTAATATACTTGATACTCGCATCATGGGACGTGGGTAAGCGTACGTTCATGGCAAATGTTCAGATACATAGGATACGGAATAGTGACGTCTTGTGCATTTTTGCCATCTCGTATATATGATAGATCTTTAGAGGACTTCCATATGTTAAAGTGGAATGGCAATATTTCTGTTTCCTTATACGTTCATTTCTACTTCCTTCCCTATCTATCTATAAATTTTCTTTCTCTGTCAGACACACACTCATATAAATATATATATGTATGTGTGTGTGTATGTATGTATGAGTGATTGGAGTGAGATATAGATTTACATTCATATACGTGTGCGTGCGTACGTGCGTGTGTATGTGTGTGTGTGTTTGTGTGTGTGTGTGTCTGTGTGTGTGTGTGTGTGTGTTGATATATGTCTGTGTATGTGTTTGGATGGGAGATACTCGGGAAAATGGGAGGTAGGGAGACAGGGAAACATAAAGTGAGAGAGATAAAGTGAAAAACATCGTATGACAAATATTTTATATATTTATTTCTACGACTAGCTAGTACATTTATAAAAGTTGAGTAGCCAAAATCAGAGTATATGAAGCAATTTTGCAAATAAACCGAATCATTGCTGTCAATAAAAATCAATATTGACATGTCGGTGGCTGAGTTGTTTCTGAGAGGATGGCTAGAAGCTAAGTAAATAAAAGTAGATTTCCAGCATGGATGCACTCAACTTGCAGGCTCACTGAACATTCGCTTCCCTTTTAACTCAATTACAGGCTTTCTGGCTAGGAAAATAGCTAGCTTTGCTGCAGCAATGCGCATGCTAAAATGTGTGTGAGTATATTTGTTTCTTTATATGTATGTATATACGTATATATATATATATATATATATATATATATATAATATATATATATATATACATACATATAAAGAAACAAATATACACAAATATATATATATATATATATATATAATATATATATGTATGTGTGTGTGTATGTATGCTTGGTTGTGTAAGTTTGTGCGTTTTTGTGTAGGTGAATATATAAATTAGTATTTTTATATATAGACACATGCGAACATATAACTCACTTCGAAAAACCTATTGTGTACATATGTTGAAGCAATCTATATGTATTTGAAGAATCATTGCTGGCGAATTTATGTACATATATTTGTGCTCATGAAATGTATTGCAAGAACACACATGCACATGTGTACTAAGTGTAAGCTCACATATCATATTATCTTTTGTCTAGATAAATTTATGTGTATTGTGTTATCCACTATTATGTGTTTAGGTACTGATACACTGTACACGTACCTCTGCGCTTAACCATACATAAAAGCTAGGCGCATAATCGAACCCAAACAAGTCAAAAAATATTTATTGTTATAAATTAGTAGTACACACACGCGCACAAACTCACATATATACATGCACAGATACTTATATATGCATTGGTATATACGTCCGCCTACGTCCTTACACACAATACTCGGTCATATGAGTTCTTTATCCTGGAGGCAGTGGATATCTCGAGTTATAGAGAATTCATCAAAACAACCGGAGCGATGGTTTTCAGGTGCAGGCTTGTCTCCAAGTAGTATGATACTGATCCAAATGATCACACTTCTTTTCCTCTAGTACTTTCAAAAATGTAGTTCAACTGCACTTAAACTATTCTTGATGGCTCTTGCTTGCTTAATCTAGTATTGCAAATGGCTCTATTGGCCTCACTCGGAGAGAAACCTCTAATATGTTGACCAACCACTTCCCCTACATCACCAGTTCTTGTAGCAATTCTCACCTAGTTCCTCGTACTTCACGCTCTTCCTCTCTTTCGTCTCTTCCATCCCCTCATTCTAAGTCACAGCAAACTCGGATAGTATTAGTTATCATTTAGCATGAAGATTATATCTGGCCTCAACCTGATCTGAATAATATGTGATGGAATTTTATATGCACTTGCAAGTCATCTTGCGTCATCCCGTCTTGTAGCACTGGATACAAACCATCAGGGATCTTCTTAGATAATATACTGAACACTATTATTTCTTAATAAATGCTATCTTACTGGCTAGTGTGGTCATTTCTGAAATACCTCATCTCTATGCTTGTTGCCGCCGCGAAGTAGTTGATGATCCTGTCATGTTTTCAGTCATAGATTTCTTCATTTACTACCTTAGATTAACGTCTTGTGTATACGCGAGCCTTTTCATTACTCCACAAAGAAATTATGTACTACGGAGAACATCAAAAATATCCACCACTCTCAGAGAATATTCACTCTGTTTTCTGCTATATCGCCCACTGATGAACGCACCCCAGCTACACAAGTCGCTGCCACCCATCTCTGCTTGCCGTATTTTTATGATAGTTCTCTCAAATCCCTGTGTCACGTTCCCAAGGAGCATTTTGTGCTTCAGGCACTACCCTACCTGCTGGACTGTTTCCCTCCCTTCCAGTTCCTCCTGCATCACGCACTTTTACGTGTCTTCACACGATGTATTCTGAAAGTAAGTCACATCTATCCTTCCTTGATACAACAATATGGGAGGACTGAACAAGATACAACATCCCTATAACATATAACCAACCGTGTTTCGTGGCAAAGTCAGCCATCTGCGAGATTGTCTGCTCTTAATGTGCGACAAACCTTCCATTAGCATTACAGAAAATTCAGAGATGAAACTCTTCGGAGCATTCCATTGCTCTCCCAAACATAGAATGTTCCACACAAAGCAAGCTACGCAGCTTTGTATGTACAGTCTGTGGACAGCGGTGCAATAGTTGCAGTGTGTCAATCCATGTGCAACCTTGATGACTCGTTGTATATTCAATCAACTATTTATGAATGTGTGAATAACTGGAATACAAATCTGTGTTTACTGTAGTTAGTACGTTTTTGTCTTTATACAGTGTCTGCACATGTTTACATCATAACTGACGTCGTCTTGGTGCATTCACTATTTAAGTACGTGATTCATTTCAGTCCTGGATATTTTATATATAACACAATACATCAAGGAGGGACATGCATTCATAGGTTTTGTGACTAACTATATTTTGATGAAAAATATCTCAGTTAAGAAACCACTGATGTTTACATTTTTATAGAGCACTTTTTTTATTCGTTCCAACACATAAAATACTTTTTTCCGCGATCAAGACTATGTATCTTTTAAATGTGTTCTTTAAAATGATGAAAAACAATGCTTTACAAGATTTTTGTATTTTCGTTATTAAAAGTCTTTATATTTATTAAAAATCCATTACTAAGGAACAGAATTACAGGAGAATGGAATAAAGCGTCTCATCAAACTACGGTTTAAGCGCAAATGTTTCGTTATAAATGCATTCAATCGTGATCATATCATCCTCAATAATTCAGTATCCATTTTATTTAGGGTTACACACTCGCAAGGTTCACGGGCAATAGGTGCACAGAGGTAGTTACCGCATGGTCTCCAAACTATCGAAAGGATAGCGTAGGAAGACGACATCGACGGTGCGTAGTTGATTTATGTAATAAAGTTAAATTATGAGAGAAAAGGACACAATCAAGTAAGAACTGGGAGCTCATTATAACAACATCCGATAATCTTGTCGGTACAGGAATACAGGATATACGAGGATATACACAAATATACATTGATATTTCGGTATATGCGCATCTATATGTGTGTGTATGTATGTATGTATGCATATATGTATATATATATATATAATATATATATATATATTATATATATATATATATATGTGTGTGTGTGTGTGTGTGTGTGTGTGTGTGGTGTGTGTGTGTGTGTGTGGTGTGTGTGTGTGTATGTGTGTGTGTTTGTGTGTGTACATTTACGCATTAATAAAAATAGAATCGAATTGTAAATACGCATAATGGATGTGCATGTAAACTTACTCACATAAATGTGAGAAAATTTATACTCGCGCTTACATGTAAGCATGCTATGTTTAGGCCCTGACATAAATCACTGAGCTACACTGTACAGCAAATACAAGAATGTACGTCTGATGTAGACTTTCAGTTGATTAGACGTCGATGCTATCATGTCAAGTGTAATTTTACATGAATAGCCTACAAAGAGTGAAACGAGAAGCAACTGGTAAGAACATAGGCTCTAACTTAGCATCCACATGCGCGCGTGCATATATATATAGAGAGAGAGTGAGAGAGAGAGAAAGAGAGAGAGAAAGAGAGAGAGAGAGGGAAAGAGAGAGAGCGAGAAAGAGAGAAAGAGAGAGAAAGAGAGAGGAGAGAAAGAGAGAGATATATAGAAAGAAAGATAGATAGCTAGATAGATAGATATATAGATAGATAGATTGATTGATAGGTAGCTATATAGATAAATAGATAGATAGATAGATAGATAGATAGATAGATAGATAGATAGATAGATAGATAGATAGATAGATAGATAGATATATAGATAGATAGATAGAAAAATCTCTCTTCCCCTCTCTCTCTCTCTTTATATTAATATATATATATCAGACACACACATATACATACACACACATATGTGTGTATTCGTACGCATATAGATACGTGCTCTCACGCGTACATATTTCTTTCTCTTTATAAGCTCGTTTAAATATACGCACGCACACACACATATATATATATATATATATATATGTATATATATATATATATATATATATATATATATATATATATATATATATATATATAATATATATATACATGCATACATATATATATGTATGTATACTCATATACATCAAATAGAAGAATCTTATTAAGTTTGTTTATAACGTTATCAATCGAACGCACAATTAAATATCACCCAGCAACAGAAGTATTTAAACAAACATTTTTGTACATAAATTACCGGTTTTCCTTTCTACTTAAGATATCCTACCAAACTAAAAGGTTATTTGTGTATTTGGTATGATTTTTAAATGCATCAGGAATTATATGAGTAATATAATTACACATTAGCATACACACTACCAAACACACACGCACACATAATTGCACAGGTTCACATAGACACGCACACACGCACGAACACAGAAACACACACAGACACAGACACACATTCTCTCCCTCTACATACACGAATATGTGCACATACATATATATTTTATTAAAAATTTAGCACTACGAAAGTTTCAGTCCCTGATCACGATAAGCTGTGCGTCTAAAGTTTAATTTACAGCTTTGTCGCGTAAATATATATATCTATATTTAGAAGTTCACCTCTTCTAACTAGCTTCTTATATGGATGAAATATCAAGTAGTATTTATATGGTATTGTTTTTATTGACTATAACGCGTAAACGAAATTTGTAATTAGTTAGAGTTAATCACAGATGGTCTACGAAATGAAGTGTTTAATAATTTACCATTTCTCCGTCTCATTCTCATTCCCTCTGTCTCTTTCTTTTTTTTTCTCTGTCTGTCTATTTATCTAACAAGTTATTTATCTATCTATCTACATTATCTCCGTTTCCATATATATATATATATATATATATATATATATATATTATATATATATATATATATATATATATATATATATAGATATATATATATATATATATATATACATATATATATATATATATCTATATATATATATATATATATATATATATATATATATATATATATATATATATATATATATACATATATATATATATATAATATATATATATATTATATATATATACATATATATATATATACATATATATATATATACATATATTATATATATTAGTCAATTTAGGGTAGCAAACAATTCAATAGAAATTTATCGCTACCATCCAGCGGCCTAGTGGAAAAGAGAAAATAGTCAAAGACTAAATATATAAATATAACAATTTAGGAGTGACCTTAACAGGCCATTCGTCCACCAGAAAGAGCAGCCATAACTCACACCGCCAAGTAGTAGTAATTCAGAAATTAGGTGAAAATTTAAAAACATTTACCCTAATTCATCTTTTAGACGATGCATCGTTTCTGTGTTATTAATGATTAAATTAGCTTAATTAAATTAAATTAAGCTAATCTACCATAGGTCACACTTCATCAGTAAAAAACCTGGGAGAGACATATATACACGAGGCGTCTGTATCGATGCCTCCGGAATATCTGTCTTAAAATTTTCAAGACCGACGTATTCGCGCCAAACTTATCAGCAGTAAATATATCAGTAAATATAATCAGTAGATTAGCTTAATTTAATTTAATTAAGCTAATTTAATCATTAATAACACAGAAACGATGCATCGTCTAAAAGATGAATTAGGGTAAATGCTTTTAAATTTTCACCTAATTTCTGAATTACTACTACTTGGCGGTGTGAGTTATGGCTGCTCTTTCTGGTGGACGAATGGCCTGTTAAGGTCACTCCTAAATTGTTATATTTATATATTTAGTCTTTGACTATTTTCTCTTTTCCACTAGGCCGCTGGTAGTGATAAATTTCTATTGAATTTTTTGCTACCCTAAATTGACTAATTGATAATTTTCTGAATAATTCTGAGATTGAATCGGCAGTTTATATTTACTGCTGATAAGTTTGGCGCGAATACGTCGGTCTTGAAAATTTTAAGACAGATATTCCGGAGGCATCGATACAGACGCCTCGTGTATATTTGTCTCTCCCAGGTTTTTTACTGATGAAGTGTGACCTATGGTAGATTAGCTTAATTTAATTTAATTAAGCTAATTTAATCATTAATAACACAGAAACGATGCATCGTCTAAAAGATGAATTAGGGTAAATGTTTTTAAATTTTCACCTAATTTCTGAATTACTACTAATTGGCGGTGTGAGTTATGGCTGCTCTTTCTGGTGGACGAATGGCCTGTTAAGGTCACTCCTAAATTGTTATATATATATATATATATATATATATATATATATATACATATATATATATACATCACAAACCAAAGCACATACACAAGGCACACACAGCTGCGCTCGGTAGGGAAGTTAAACCACGTGATAAAAAAAGACTAGTGAATAATGGATTGGAAGCACTCCGTCGGTTATGACGACGAGGGTTCCGGTTGATCCGATCAACGGAACAGCCTGCTCGTGAAATTAACGTGTAAGTGGCTGAGCACTCCACAGACACGTTTACCCTTAACGTAGTTCTCGGGGATATTCAGCGTGACACAGAGAGTGACAAGGCCGGCCCTTTGAAATACAGGTACAACAGAAACAGGAAGTAAGAGTGAGAGAAAGTTGTGGTGAAAGAGTACAGCAGGAGGCCTCGTGGATCTTTTAGGTGTTTTCGCTCAATAAACACTCACAACGCCCGGTCTGGGAATCGAAACCGCGATCCTACGACCGCTAGTCCGCTGCCCTAACCACTGAGCCATTGTGAATAATAACAATGTTGATAATGATAAATAAAGCACACACCTCACCAGCACATATGCTCGAAACGTAAGACTTTCTCAATTCCCGAGCGTTAAACTAATATATTAGTTGTTTATACACCCGTGTTCGTCTTTTGCTTTTTCGTAAATTCTCTTTATATATATACATACACACACACACACACAAACACTCATACACATATATATCGAGACCTAATTTATGTAAACATATATTGCGATTCAACACCGACCAAAAGATAGATATAATTAATATATATATAATGTAATACTTCAGTATTGTTATTATTATAATTGTAATTATCATTATTATTATTATTGTTGTTGTTATTATTATTATTATTATTATATTATTATTATTATTATTATTATTATTATATTATTATTATTATTATTATTATTATTATTATTATTATTATTTTTATTTCTCTACCGATCGAAGCTGAATCTGTCTCAGGCATAATTAGCTCTAAATATCTTTCACTTCCATTTTCCAATTCCATTTTATAATTTCTTGTTTGTTGCACAATATCACTGAAATACTTATTATCATAGTAGGCGAATTAGGTATGATAAAAGGAAATATTCAGAGAAATACACCAAGACTAACAAATAGACATAACATACAAAAAAATAGCTAAGGACTTCCTCCAGCGAGCTAGCGCTTTTTCCAACTATAATATTATTAATAAATTATTGTGATTACGATTATTAATATGCTTGTCTTATGATTAGTCAATTTTCACTATGGATTTAGTTTCCTTGAAAATATTGGTAATGAATCTAATGAAGTGAAAAATGTCCGTGGTGTAAAAACTTTTGGTTATTTGTAATTATGATGAAATAAAAAAGGATGGTGCTAACAACGGTGCAGACGTGTTGAATGTTCTCACGTTTGTGACAGTGAAGTAAATGTAATAATGTTAATGGTAATGAGAAAAATGTTGCGGAGTAAGACGAAATGGAGATAAAGTTGTTGGAAATCTAGGAATGGTAGTATAACTGACCGTGAGTGATAAGAGTGTATAACAACTTTTCCGACATGTTGCCAGTTTTTTTTTATATCTATCTGGTATATTAATTTCTATAGTAGGTAATGTATTCGAAGTGGTCGAAGGGCAGGGTAGGTCATATTTTTGCCATTACTGCAATGGAGAGTGCAGAATTGTTAATTGCTAATGGTACCCTTACATTAAAACTTGCAATGCGTACCTTTTATGCGGAGAGTTAACCATGTCGATCAAATTTGGTTTATTGCCAATTCTGATTTCCAGAAAGACATGATAGTCAATAATTTAGGAAGGTCCAATTACGTTGCACCCAAAGTATGCTGAAGGATTTGTATTAGGTATGACGATATATGGGTCCTCGCTAAGTGATTGCATTGTCTTATTTATCTACAATATACCATGACCTCAACGCAGAACCTTATTTAGAAATTGTAATCAAGAAACTCAAAGGTTTTAAGGGCCATCACAGCATTCCAACGTTGACGTACTTTTTGTTATCTAGTATATAAAACAACAAAGGTGTTTCGAATATTTACATTCTAGGGGGAGTTGTGCACGGATGACATTAGCCTTATCCGAGGAGCTAATAAAAATATTACAGCGGTAGACAATTCCTTCACAATAATCAATTAATTTAAAATAAGTTAGTTTTAAACGTTCGTTGATTCCGTCACATCCAGACTTAGTGGTCTCATTAGAATGTTAACTTGTCTAGTATTGTTATATGTTTATTTTTAGCAATAATCTATGTAGACACCACGCCGGGCAAAATGCTTGCGGCATTCCCTCTGCATTTATGTTCTCCGTTCAAATTCCGCCAAGGTCGGCTTTACATTTGCACCTTTCGGAGTCGATAAACAAGTGCCAGTTTAGCACTGGCGTCGATATAATCGACTTAAACTCACTCCTGAATGAGCTGGTCCTGTGTCAAAATTTGAAACGAAAATTAGATGTACATATGTTGTGTACTAGTCAACGGTTGGTGAAATCAATCAGGTTAATATATCTATAGATGACATAGCAGAAATTGTTCCATATGGAAGTGTGTAATAAGAACAGGGAAGAATATTTAAACTATAGCTGTAGCCACCTGCATCCTATTTAGCTTGAAACATAGGTAAATCTACGTATATCTACAGCTGTTATCAATCGGGTGTAAAATTCACCCGATTTTGCTATTTGAAAGCTCAATGCCGATTCACTGTCGCACACGTACGTATAGACATAGAAAATGAAATGTTGTTCTCTTATTTTTTTTATTCTAGAAACTTAAATATTTTTTCGTCATTTTCATTATTTGTTGGATATTTTGTGATTGATATAGAATTGGGAGGTATCATTTGGCTGAGAGCAAGATATTGGGGTTTCTAGGATAGTGGGTAATTACAAACGGAATATTTGTATTTGTATATATATTTTCAGACCTAATCCGAGTGCTTCTCCGCAAGGTAGAGATCGGGATTTACTTTGCTTTTACTATGGCATATTCAATCAATTTGTTGGAATATTTTTATAATATATATATATATAATATATATATATATATATATATATATATATATATATATATATACATATATAAATATATACTTATATACCTACATGCATATATATACATAAATAATATTAGGGAATATTATTCCAAATTTACAGGGAATAATTCGATTCAGTAATACTAAATCAAATTTCGCAAAATATATTATATGAATATAAATTAGAAACAGACATCTTTTATCAATTCAACAATGAAGTAATTAAATTATACTGCATAGAAAAAATTAAATATAAGATATCCCAATGATTACGTAATGTACAAAATAATAAATAAAAAGTATATAATTGGTAAAAGGACAACACGTGTTTCGTGGCTATATTTAAAAAACTGATAACTGTAAAATCAATTCAATTTAAATATACCCACTCTTTAGGTCAAAGATAAAAACAGTAAAATAATTAAATAAATAAATATACGTATATAATCTTGGAAGAACACGAAATATCTTAAATATATTCTGTTGTAAATAAACCTAGAATAAATAGGTATAAATATTTATTGTATCTATGAAAATAAGAAAATAAGAAAAGAATAATAAACTGTAATACATCCATACTAGAAAATTAAAATACAATTAATTAAAATATTTAAAACAAATAAATAAATATATATATATATAATATATATATATATATATATATATATATATATATATATGTTACAAAATATACATTAAGTGAAAAACTAAAATACTAACATTTTATTTATATACATTAAATTCAATTATTTATTTAGTCATTTATTTATTTAATAAGGAACTGTGCTAATCCTTATTCTAATTAAGTAATACATACTAAAAAACTTCACGTCAAGTTATATATATAAAGCTATACAAACTATGGATATTAGAATTTAAAAATATAAAATGTTTCAAATATATACACACCTATTATTTAAACTTACTATATTATTAATTTATATATAGTATATATAGATTTAATATTGTGCTCACTTATAGAATTGAGCAAAATATCAGTTAATATTACACTTATTTACTAAAATGTAATACTACATAACAAATAAACCTCCTAACTATGAAACAATATATTATCTTACAAAACTATTTCACAAAGTAATTTTTTTATAATACGTTAAATCACATAATAAAAATAATAATAGAAATAGTAAATTAAATAGATATACGTAGCGTAACTAATAATTATCAAGAAACTATATATAAATTAATTTAAAAAATAATAATCAAACATAATATAATTCAAAAATTGAATAATATTGTTCAATAAAAAGCGTTATTTATCTTATCAAAGCATATTTTATAACTGAATTTTAAACATAAATATGTAGGCCTTAGAGTTTATAAGAAATTAAACTTGTGAAGACCTATTGTAAAACGATAGAATAAAGTTATTAATGAAAATGACGAAATAAATAGATTAATGAAAATGACGAAAAAATATTTAAGCTTCTAGAATAAAAAAAAATAAGACAACAACAAAACTATAAATTACTATTTACTATAAATTACTATTTTACTATAATTATTACGTAAAATATACATATAATATTAGATTAATTTATATTACTATAATTAATACATAGTAATAAATTTATATAATCATTTATTTATTAAGAAATATCCAAGTTAAAAATCATTCAATTATAGTAATATAAGATATAATAACATGCTAATTTATACACTAATACTACTAAATTATATCTACAATAAATAAGCCACATAAAATAAAATAAGGTTTTTTTATATACGGAAATGTAACTAAACCTATCATATAGGTAAATAAATTTATGCTTGCATTTAATTTTGAATAACTACTTACTATATATTTAAAGTTATATTTCCGATTTATTTTCGGACTGATAGTTTTAGTCATAAACATTCCTTTTCCATGGTTTATTATATGGAGTTTGGGCTATTTTCAGTTCAATTTGGGACTTAGAATTCTTATATAGAATGCAGTATACTGCTTTTGCCTTTTGTTCGTTGTACATATTATCATCGTTTATTTTGCAAAATGGGAATACTTTAAATGTTCCATTTAAACAGATATCTATATGTTCGCTGCATGCGATATTCCTAAGAGATGTATTTCAAATTTGTTGGTTATGCACAGTTACACGGCTGGTCAGTTTCCTTCCTGTCTCCCCAACATAGTTTTCATTACAGTGTAGCACATGTAATGCAGTAGAGGAGAATTTTATGTTTTGCAATTCCTGTTTCCACTCCCTAGATTTGGTTACTCGCATCGTTTATTTTTCAAATGTTAATTCCACCTGTGTTAAGAGTCCTTTGAGGTTAGGTGGTCTTCTTCGACTATTTATAGTTTGTGATTTTGTAATTATTTGTTGGATATTTTGTGATTGATATAGAATTGGGAGGTATCATTTGGGTGAGAGCAAGATATTGGGGCTTCTAGGATAGTGGGTAATTACAAACGGAATATTTGTATTTGTATATATATTTTCAGACCTAATCCGAGTGCTTCTCCGCAAGGTAGAGATCGGGATTTACTTTGCTTTTGTAATGGTATATGCAATCAATTTGTTGGAATATTTTTCTTTCTGAGAGAATAGATTAATTCCTTTCGGTTGCCACCCTCCTCTAACAGTATCTGTGACTATTAAGTATATGCGGTTTCCCATACTAAATGGTATATATATATATATAATATATATATATATATATATATATATTATATATATATATATATATATATATATATATATATATATATATATATATATATGTATATATATATATATATATATATATATATATATATATATATATATATTATATATATATATATCAGATACTGTGGGAAAACGAATTTCCAGCCAATTCGATCAACTACACATCCTTTAACATCACATGCATTTTAATATAGAGATTATATAGCGTGTATTCCACATCATCATATCGTGCAGCGGGTTCATGATTATAATATATTTACATAGAAATATACATAATATATAATAATAGAAATTAGTAAAAGTTCAGTTATTGGGATTTCAATCAACAGCTTTGTGGCTATTCCATTTCAGATGATGCAAAAAGAGCATCACGAGTAATTATGATGGAAAACTAGTGGTATTTATATGCTCATCAAGAAATAGTACTTGAGGATAACACCAGTATAATAGCAGGGTATAAAATATACTACCTTAATTAGCCGTTACTTGAGTTCAAATTATAATTAGAAAGGGATTACACGTGTTTCTGTATTGGAAGATCAGAATACATGTAATCATCAGACTTATAATTCTACCAACACATCTTCAGCTTCATTTTTCAAAATATCGTTCAGCTTATTTAAGTCACCATAGAAACTAAGCGTTAAATTAAAAATTATAAATCATAAATTATAAATATAAATTAGCATGCATATATCAAACTTAGAATGTCAAATGTAGAATGTCAAATATAAATTTATGACTCGGAATGAGCGGTCTGTTTTTAAAAGTAAAAAATAAAGACATATCTTAATTGTTTACATTTAATGACAAGACCTCTTCATTCTGATTCATAATTTTATATTTAACATTCCGAGATTGATATATGTATGCTAATTTATATTTATAATTTATCATTTATAATTTATAAGTTCTAAATCTTAATTTCTTAGAGTTTATGTAACTTTATTTTTTACATTTAATCACAGACCACTTCATTCTGATTTACAATTTTACATTTGACATTCTATATTTGATATTCTAAGTTTGATATATGTGTGCTTATTTATATTTAGAATTTAGAATTCAGAATTTTTAATTCTTAATTTTGTAAAGTTTATTTTTAATTTTCAAGTTAACTATTAATTTTTATGGTAATTTAAAATAAGTGCACCTGAAGATGTGTTGGCAGAATTATAAATCTTATGATTACATATGTTCTGATCTTCTCTGATTATATTCTGTTCTTCTCTGATTATAATTTTAACTTAAGTAAGTGTTAATTAAGGTGGTATATTTTATACCATGGTATTATAATGGCTTTATCCTCAACTATTATTTATTGATGTGCATATAGATGCCACAAGTTTTCCATCATAGATACTCGTTATGTCCTATTTGCATTATTTGAAATGGAACACCCACAAACCTCTTGATTGAAATCCTTATAACTGAACTATACATGTGTATATATATATATATATATATATATATATATATATATATATATACAGAGAGAGAGAGAGTGTGTGTGTGTCTGAGAGAGATAGATCACAAATATCGCTATTTGGTTTGGCTTCTTTATCATGTTATATTCTTGTGTACGTGCGCGTTTATATGTATATATGTATGTAAGTTTGTAAGTGTGAATGTATAAATGTAGATATGCATGTATGTATGTATGTATGTATGTATGTAGGTAGGTAGGTAGGTAGGTAGGTAGGTATGAATATGTCTGTGCCTGTGTACATCGTACCTAACTTAGCTTGATTAAGTCATCTCAAAACGTGACCGGGTCCGTAGTGTATAATCATGATACCATATCGTGCATCAGACAGGAACGAAATATAAACATATTAACTATCGTAAGGTAATTCAAACTCAGATATGACAGGAAACCTAACTTAATGACAGTTGGCAACATAACATATTCAATCATTGCTAAATATTAACTTGAATTCAGAGAAAATAAATATTGTATCACATCAGAGATGAACTGTACGACATTAAATGTTCGTATAAATTTGGACAGAGAAATTTCAAACGATTTAGAGATCCATGGCTTATATTCTGTGCAATAACTAGTAATGTTCAGTGGCTCCGTTGTAACTTGTTTACATTATGTTTACACACCTTACAAAGCAAAGTTATTTGAACGTGCTCGTCATGTGCATATATCATATGTGTGTGTATGTGTGTGCAAAAGAAGGCGGTAAACTCTCGAATACTAAAAAGATAGTTCAAATGCTATTTTATTAAAGCCGAAAAAAATATAGCACAAGCAGTTGCACACAGTTTCATTGTAATGAAATTTTAAAAAGTGCGAGTATATATAATATGTTGTAGATACCAGTTCAAGCAATAAGCATTTAAATCCGATTGGGTAACTAATTTGAAAATATAAAGGTGCATAAATGGCAGTAAGTAGGCGTAATTCGTAGTGGAAAAATAAGTATAATAAAGTTTTAAAAAAATTTTTTATATAAAAATGTGATGAAAAGGCTAAACATATTACTGAATATAATAGACTGTCTAGCAATTTATATTGCAAATGGTTAGAAGTAGTATATTAGAAGTCAAAAGTTAGTGAGATTAAATTGAAATTGAAATAAAAAGTAATGAGTATAGGCAAGAGTTGAGATAAAAGAAGTAAAAAAAAATGGAAAAAAGAAAAGGGAAAAATAGAGACGTAGAAAGGCAAAATAGAAAATAAAGGAAACAAGAGAACAGGGGAATAGCTCAAAAGTAATGATAAAGCAGAGGAAGGTATGAAGAGAATGTTTAATGTAGCATTTAAACATTATTTTTTAAAGTCATCTCTACAGTTTTTCTTCGTACAAAGTATGATACAGCTGCACTTAAACATGGAAGACAAAAATAAGATTTCAACGCATCAAAACTGATAACCACAAATATTTATCTCTTTGGGGTTATTGCTTATTCCGATTCATCGCTCTGTTCCTGCGCTCAAAATATTTCATCAACCAAGAGGAGCCGGAAGCTTCAAGAAAAGAGTTCTTCGCCTTAAAGTACAAGAACTACTAACATCATGAGATCAAAGAATTGGCAACAATGTGGCAAAAATGTGACTTCAGACGGCGCAAAATGATAGCCTTTAGTTTCAACGCACTTCAGTTTTTCGAAATTATTTTGATCAAGACGTCTTCGTGTATTACACTTTTTCGGTTAAGTTAGAATTTTATATCTTCATACTTTAACGTTACATTTTCTAATAACCTTATGTTCTGTCTTTGCGCAATGTACAGACAAGTTTTATAGCTTGGAATATCTACCCACTCAATTTCTTTGTCATACAATATATATAGCATTATAGGCATCTTTTCAGAATTGAAGTCGGAGTCTATATTTACTTCTTACTTTCCATATAGATGATTCATGCCCACAAAGAACAATTGCTCTTAATTTTCTATTTCATAGGGGTTTTTTCTTCTATCTAATTTGTACGATTATTAACTTTAAGGCATATGTGAGCGCATAGCATGTGCCGAAGACTCCAACTACAATTGTCATATTTCATATTACACTAATTTTCAATATAGTAATTATTTGATATGATCTAACAGATTATATTCAAATCAGAAAAAAAAATTACTGATCAGCAACATTGTTGAAAGAAAATGATACACTGAATTGTTCAACAGTTTCTTGTCTGTATTTTAAATTTCACACTTATAGCGACATGCGAATCTTAAGAACTACTTACAACAGAGATATTCGCCTACTCTCTTCATTTTAACGAGTAAACTTTAAATTCGAGAATTAGAAATGCAAGCAGAAATTTGCCACGGTGTGTAGTATGCACTAGCGGCGGGGATGTTTCACGTAACCTCTAGGCCTGAAATATCAAACACGATGAAAAAACAAGGAAAACGTTAATTTATTATTTCCACGATCCCCCTGCTTTTGGTTTATGGATTCATTTACTGCAGGCGTTGCAAGTTTACTTTCATTGATATTTTATTTTCGTTTTAAAATATACACTTGTTGTGTATGTTGTCGTAAAATCATGTGTATGTGTGATAACTATATATATATGGGGGGGGGTGCATATATACAGATATGTAGGAAGATAGAGGGACGGACACATACATACATACATACATACATACATACATACATACATACGTACGTATGTACGCATATTCACTCACCCAAATGCATGCACATACATGTACACATCTCTGCAAACGCTTAGACACGCACAACTAATTTATTCTCTCCCTTCCTTTAAGATATAATATATGCAGCTACAACTACATAAACTGGGGTATTAATTCGAATACGGGCAGATTTGAAGAAAGAGCATATCATTAATGACATCACGAATGTTTATGAAAAGACATTGATAGACAGGTCATTCATTGATCTGCAGACTGATTAATCAAGTGAAAGATCAGCCGCTTTGTTAAATATTTAAAGAATTAACCATCAGACATAAAAAGGGAAACTGTTTCAGCGTGTTATTTATTAGCGAAATGATCCTCCCAAGATAAAACAATATGGGTGTGCGTCTGCTTGTCTCTCTGTCTGTCTTTCTTTGGTTCTGTATTTGACTCCATGCTTGATAACCGTTGTTGGTGCGTTTGTGTCCCCGTAACTTAGCGGTTTGGCAACAGGTGAACGCTAGAATAAGTACCAGGTTTCAAAATATAAGTATCAGAGTCGGTTTACTCGATAATAATTCTTCAAGGCGGTACCGCAGCAAGGCGGCAGTCTAATGACTAAAAGCAAGGCAAAAATATAAGACATATATAATTATAAATACAGAAATATTCTTTCTAAATTTCTCTAAAGGATACTACTACAGCAGTACTGGGTATTAAGAGATATCGCCAATCTCACAGTCCAGAAAAGTAGGATGAATGCTGCTATCGATTAGCTCCAAGAGGCCATCGCCTCAACCTAGCTATGTGACACACAAATCAGTGTCTATTACAACTTTCGAACAGGGGAGGTCATCAGCGTTCACAGACTAGTTTCGGGGTATTTTCCCGTTATCAATGTGGAGTAGCTGAAAGCAGCAGGCGTCGCTGTTGAGCTTTTGTTCGAAGGTTTGCACATATTCAGTGAAACACATCCACTGGTTTTCAAAGTTAGAAATATTATTATTTCTAAATCTACGATAATGTATCGAGATGTATCTATTTATCACTCGATGAGATAAATCTGCACAACATGAAGATTATGAGCCAGGTATTGAGCGTACCACCAACCAGGGATTGATGCTCGAAACAATTGTCGTGATTAATAAATCCTCGTATATTCCATCTTTCGTCTTTCATTTGCCATATATATATATATATATATATATATATATATATATATATATATATATATATATATATATACAGTAAGAGATTGCATATCAATCTCTTTGTACGCTACTAGATCACAATCATCTGCATACAAAAAGTCTGTTATGATAGAGGTAAATGCCTTTGTTTTTGCAGCAAAGCGCCTGATATTAAATATGCTGCCAGAAGTGTGATATCTCCAGTTTCTGAATTCAATACACTAAGCCATCACAAAATATATGGCAGATAGGGTCGAAACCAGAATATCTCTTTCTTTCACTCCAATTTATTTTGAGATAGGCTCCGACATTCTCCCTCTAACAATAACCCTACCCTTAATATCTTCATGAAAAAACCTAACCAAATCAAGGAACTTTTCAGGACACTCAAGTTTCTAGAGGACATTCCACAGTGTGCATTTCTATTAACGGTACCAAAGGCTTTTGTAAGATCAACAAAAAACTGATATAAATCCAGACCCTGTTCCACACACCTCTCCTGAATCTGTCTAGCTGAAAAGATCGTATCAGCAGTGCCACGTCCCATACAAAAACCAGATTGACTTTCTGGAAGAACACAGTCTGCAACGTGGACCCAATCTACCCCTATGTTCGTCTTTGGCATTTCAGCAATGTATGGTGAATTGTTTTCGGTCGTCATTTTCTCTCCGCAAATGTTCATTTAATCTTTCATATTAGTCGCTACTCTTTCTTGTCACCATGTGTGCCTGTCTTTTAGTTATAAGATCTATAGAATTATTTAATTGGGTATCTTCATCTTGATTATTGTTAAGTTTCTTAGTGGTTGCTTCAATAGAATTTAGATTAATCATCTTACTATCGTTTTTAAAATGGTATTATTATTATAGGATTTATTATTATTTTCTTTACTTTGGTTGTCATTTTTAGTTACCTTATTAATGTTAATGCCCCTATAATTTCAGCTATTTTTTTAGAGTTGTAGAATACGATTATGAATCTTCGTTTATGAAATAAATTATATTATTTCTTCGTTATCGGAAAAAAATTATCTCCTGATTCGTAAATACGTCATCGATAAATATATTGCTACTCTTCCTCTTAAGAACATCATTACTCTGAAACAATAGTCTGGTACTTTAGAAGTAATTGAATATCTACAAGAATATTCCTAATAAAAACAAAACAGAAGTTCTTCTAATAGATATCTCAAACAATTACGCTTTCATTAAACCACTAATTTATGCAATGGATAACTCAGGACTAATTAGAGACTAATAACAGAGGAAGTTTCCTCTTTAAACAATGACAGATCGTGCTAACGATACATATATCGTTGCATATAAATATGCAACGATACTCTATTAGTAAGATGGAAACACGTAGAGAGCAATTATTATGAATAAGCTAAATGGAAATAAACATAAATTTAAATGTTCAAATTCTTTATTATCGTTTTTATCAATACATTTATCAATGATGTACTTTACATTCTAAGTAACCAAGAAAAAAAATGTAACTTCGGATAGGAGTTAAAGGACGTTTACCATCCTTTGCATTTTGCATTGAGAAAATTCGGTATCTTGCCACATGTAATGCATTATATATATATACATATATATATATATATACATATATATATATATATAATATATATATATATATATATATATATATATATATATATATATATATAGAGAGAGAGAGAGAGAGATACATATATCTATATACATATACATTTGTATATATATATGTATATATATATATATATATATATATATATATATATGTACGTATATATGTATGTATATACACTTATACCCACAAACACACACACACACACATATATATATATATAATATATATATATATATATATATATATAGAGAGAGAGAGAGAGAGAGAGATACATATATCCATATACATATACATTTGTATATATATATGTATATATATATATATATATATATGTACGTATATATGTATGTATATACACTTATACCCACAAACACACACACATATATATATATATATATATATATATATATTTGTGTGTGGAATGTATACGGAGGGCGTAGCTCGTGGTGAGATGATGAGATGAGAAGCAGACGCTTTCCTTCAGATGTTGGCAGGTGTTGTATTTTGTTTCCAACTCTGCATCAAGCTGACATACGGAGCTATGTACAACAGTGTGCACCTGTTACAGGTTGCGACTGACAAGCTAAATTACGTGACAAAACCGAATGCTGGTGCTTGTATGTACAAATGCTTGGAGGGAACAGGAGAGGAACCGAACAATGGAACTGACAGAATTATTGTGGTGTTGTCAAAACGCTATTTAATAAGGCAAGATAATTTGCAGCATGCGAATCCGGCTAATTATCTTGAAAGGGTTTGGAGAACCATTACTCATTATTGCAAAGGAATGCCAATGATGATCTAATGTGTATCAACCACTGGAGTCTGTGCGCATGAGAGATTTTGAAATTAAAGTGATGTGCACCCAGTAATGCAGCAGGGATAGTTATAATGGCCGTATGTACTTTCATCCAACACAAGGGATATTATCGAAAAAGATGTATTAAAATTTGCAAGAGAAATCTGGAAATAGGCGCAGGGAATGTGAGGTGTAATGAAGGAAAGCTAGACAGCTTAATCTAGTAACCCGATGCTCTTGATTCAAATATTGTCGATATTCTAAAGAAACGACGTGAAAGAGACGTCTACGGCGACAGAGAAACTTATGATTTCTTATATATAGCAGGTGAAATCTTTATCATAGAATATGATTTATGTTTTAACATAAAAAGACGAGAAACTATGTAGTACTATGTGACCTATTAATGAATAAATAACGCTCTCCAAATAATAATAACACCTTTAAATTTAACTAATTCACAATTCTATGCATCAACTATTCTATATTCTGATGTGCCTGCGAGAAGGTTGTTTTGTATTCATATACATACTTTCCATAGTTGTAAATGCACTCATTAATTGCTAAGTTATTGAATATTTATATGTATTATGTATAAATTATTGTGCATATATATGAGCGTATACATGTCTGTATGTGTAATTGTATATGTAAATGTATAGATTCTTTATTCATGTATTTGTATATTTCTATTTGTATCCAAATAGGGATAAACCAAAATTGAAGGATATGCTAAATTTAAACGAAATATATAGAAATACTAAGAAATATATAGAATACTAAAATATATTAAAGAGCAACGAAGTGTAATTTAGTTTATACAACTAATAAATAGCAACTGTCTGGATGTGCTGATGCGAATGTAAATTTCTCTGAGAAACTATAAAAAGAAAAGTATTTTCCATATAATTTTGCCATAATGTTTTGAAATTGATTTTTCAATTTACAAAAGCTTAACATATATACAGATACGTACACCTGCACATATATACATACATACGCACGTACATACTTATATACATACAAACATACATACATACATACATGCATACAAACATACATACATAAATACATACATGTGTGCGTGTGTATTTGAATGTTTATATATATATATGACATATTTTGAACTCCGGAATGTATGTATTTATACTTGATGCGCATTTGGATATTATTTTACGAGAATAATGAATAATTACACACATGCTTTGAATTTCTAATTTGAAATCTCTATTTACATTTTATGGAAAACTTTTAATGCTTTAATGCCACATTACTGACTATATTAGACAATATTTAAATTTTCACATGTTTACTGGTATTGGAATTTGAATATTTTTAGTAAATTCGGCATATTTCCATGTAGCTGTTCTTATCTCAATTTACATTGATTCTAATTTACGAATTTAATTTGTTTATGTATATTCTGTTTTTGATGTTGTTGTTTTATTTTTCTGAGACTGACCCATTGAAGCATATCTAGGATCATGAAATTACAAGCGTGAAACCAAGTAATAACCACATTTAAGAGACATACTGCAATTTTTCAAAGGAATAACAACTATTTCTATACGCTCACGTGTGCTTGGAATGGATCTCCTATTCGTACGTGTATACCAAGCATTGATCTGTTAATATATACTCTTCGAATTTGAAGATAGGGCTAATACAGTGTAGGAGAACAAGTAATAGGAGAATAAGTAATAGGAGAACGTTTTTTAACAAGAATCTCCGCACATTTAATTAAGTGTTTGCCATATTGCCTTATGTACAGTACAGAAAAGAATGCCTGAACATTATAATAGGTGAGACGGCACAATCTTTAGCACGATGGACGAAATACTTAGCAGTATTTCGTTCGTCGTTACTTTTTGAGTTCTAATTCCTCCGAGTTAACCTTTGCCTTCATCGTTTTGGAGACGATGAAATAAGTACCTTGTTGTACAGTGTGGTCGATGAAATACGTACAAGTTATGCACTAGGATTGATATAATTCACTGTACCGTCCCCTAAAACTTTAGGCCTTGTGCCTATAACGGAAGGGAATATTAATGTTGTTGTTGTTTTTATCGTTGATGTTACTATTTTTATTTATTCATTAAGCCGATGAACTGGCAGAACCGTTAACACACCGAGCAAACTCTACGCGCATTTCGCCCGTCTTAAGAATCTGAGTTCAAATTCCAGCGATGCCGATTTTGGCTTTCATCCTTTTGGGTTCGATGAAGTACGTACCAGTTGAGAACAATGGTCGATCTAATCAACGTATCGTCTATCGAGAGCTTACTGGCCTTCTGCCAAGCTTTGAAGCTTTTGTTATTCAAATCATTAATATTAGTTCTTTCATAAATATTACTTTTATATTAAGATTAGGAACGGTAGGTTTTTAATTAAATTTTGCATCCCATTCATTTTATAATTCATTTTCAAAACTTTTCTTTTTATTACGATATCATCATTATCATTATTAATTAATATTTACCATTCACGCATATTCTTTTCTACTCTAGGCACAATGCCGGAAATTTTTGAGGTGAGGAGGTCAGTCGATTAGATCTCAACTGGTACTTAATTTATCGACCCCGAAAGGATGAAAGGCAAAGTCGACCTCAGCGAAATTTGGACTCAGGACGTAAAGACAGAAGAAATACCGCTAGGCATTTTGTCCGGTGTGCTAAAGTGTCTTATTTCTTTATTGCCCACAGGGGGGGGGGCTAAACATAGAGGAGAGAAACAAAGATAGACAAAGGGATTAAGGTGATTACGCCGACCCCAGTGCGTAACTGGTACTTAGTTTATCGACCCGAAAGGATGAAAGACAAAGTTGAC
Source organism: Octopus sinensis (assembly GCF_006345805.1). Lineage (NCBI taxonomy): Eukaryota > Metazoa > Mollusca > Cephalopoda > Octopoda > Octopodidae > Octopus > Octopus sinensis. The sequence continues at coordinate 74,075,117 of NC_043003.1, read as the reverse complement.
CTTGGTGGAATTTCAACTCAGAACGTAGCGACAGACGAAATACTTATTTCTTTACTACCCACACGGGACTAAACACAGGGAGGACAAACAAGGACAGACAAACGGATTAAGTCGAATATATCGACCACAGTGTGTAACTAGTACTTATTTAATCGATCCCGAAAGGATGAAAAGCAAAGTCGACCTCGGCGGAATTTGAACTGAGAATGTAGCGGCAGACGAAATACCGCTAAGCATTTCGCCCGTCGTGCTAACGTTTCTGCCAGCTCGCTCCTTTCACCATTGACACATATCACATTCATTATGTTGTATATTATTAATAATGATTAATTATTCTTCCATTATCAACTTCATTTTCAGTATTCATTTCAGCCACACAATTATTGACTTTTTACCGCTTATAGACATAGGTGGTGGGTACGTGCGCGTGTGTTTATGTGTTTGCCTGTGTAAGTGCGTGTGCGCTCATATGTCCCAAACAATGTATAAATACGTTAAAAGCTGATAAGGTGCTTCATTTACATTATATATTAAATTCACCCAGCTGCAATGCTAAAGGGCGTCAAACCATGATTTCAACGAATGAAATTTTTTCATTAAATGCTACTGAAATTTCAGGATGCAATAGAACTACAAAGGCATGTTGGATTGGGGTTTCAAACAAAACAATCTACGAAACTTATCATCCCTCACAAGAGAGATAAACTTGAAACAGATAAAACAGTTCAAAATATTCACATGGAAAAGTTCAGAAACATAGGAAACATAGACAAGACCCGAAAAGTAAGGAATAGGGTTAGAAATATATTGCCAGATTCTGTGAAATCATAACACAAGAAATTTAAAGCCAAGTATTCAATTGTCTACGCTCTTAAGGAAGATGATCTGAGCAGATATTCGAGACATTTGAGAGGCACTTGCCCAGATATGTAGATGCACAGTTTCTAGAAAGAGAGTATTGTTTGATGTGATGAAACTACATTTAAAGAAAATTGCTCAACCAACAGCAAAAATTGTAACTACAGTGTACCTGAGAATTGGATCGAATAATTACAGTTGAAAAACTTTTATAACAAATCGAAAACGCTACGAGCAAATTAAAGATTACTGTGCTCGTAAAACCAAGCGGTTCACGCTTCAGTCACTGACTGGAGAAAGTTCAAGGTGATGACTGGAAATTCGGCTACTATTTGTCTAAGCATGTAGCGTTGTTTTGTAAATACATAAACATCATTAGATGAAAAATCCCAATACGTATTTCTATATTGACGCGATTGTACAGGATATTGGTAGCGCCTCGCTTTCTTGGCACAAAAGAGAGAATCGTTCGCGAAGCCAGTTGCAGCTGTGGGTTGTGTGGTGGATATACATGCTACTTTAGTCCGTTAGCGTGTGTATCTGTTCTACGTGTGCTGCTGTGTGTGTATGCATGTATGCACACATGCGCTCTTGAGATGAGGGAATTTCCAAGTTGGTACGTATGTAGAAAGTTGCTTCGATGTGTGTATTACACCTGGTGCGTCTATATGCATACATCAGGTATTTATGTGTCAATACCTCTCGTATGTGTGCAATTATGTGAGCCGTTTGTGTGAGTATGTGTGGGTACAGATGTAATAGAGCGTGATCGTTGATGCATCGCTTGACTATAACATCAATGAACTCATCCATGGCGTTACTGCTTGAATAGCGTCAGTCTGCCAAGCCGTTGTTTCTATGGAGAGTCGACCTACGGGTAGGGTGGAGATCTTGTTTACGCTTCCTAAATGTATACGCCAAGATAAATAATCCGACATGTATACTAATTTCAGTTCCACCGTAACTTTCAATACAAGCGTCGAACCCAGTAAACATGGTCATTAGCCAAGATTGATTCTATAATGTTCATGAGGATTCTGACACAGAGATAGTTTATAATGCGGATGTCCTAGAGAAATCTAAGGCCTTCAAGAATAGAAGCTTCCATACTGAAGGGCTGAAATGCACGATCTGCAGGCTGCATTATCCTCAATGCCACGAAACCACCCGATCACTGCCCGTGCTGGTATGCCATTGAATCAGCCTCGAGACTCGAAGTTACGTTGTCAAGTTGCCTTTAAGGAATTTCTTCTGTCAAATATTCTTGTTTCAATCCGTAGAGAAGGAGGTGCTGTCAACACACCGTCCTAGCAATCTCTATGGAATTTTTATATCCATCGGATTTCGCTACTGTATCATCAACAGGAATTCCAAGTTAAGAAACCTCCGAAGAATCAAAGGGAGACATGTTAACTGGTTATACAATATGAGTCGACGTTACCCTCTCTTCTCCCACGAATATCTTAATATCTGTTCCGAATGAAATTGTTTTAAAATGTTTCTTAGCAATTTTCTGCCAGGATGATTATTTTGTTTCTCTCCGTTTCTCGTATTTCTTGAAACTACCTTTGCGACCATTATTAATAAACTTTGGCGTTTTCAATGTATCAAACTCAATAAATTATTATATATAATATTTCACGTCTCCGTTGACTCTTTACTAGCAGAGCCAAATATCATTAACTGTTGAATATATTTTATCAATTTTTACTATATATCGCTTTAATTTTCATGATGTATAGCCATATACAATCGCAAATCACGTTCACATTGTCACATTTCTCTTACTATATCACACACTAACACTTCTCTCTCCTTCACTCTATTGCCCTTTCCGTATACATGTGTGCGTGTATGCGTGTGCTCGTTTGAATTTGTGTGTATGTGGGTGTTTTGTGTGTGCCTTTGCTCTTATATTAATGCAAAACTATTCGCGATTTTCTCACTGTTTTTTTTCTCGTTCTAACTCTATTACAAATGTTCTCTCTCTGTCTAGTAACCTCAAAAACTGTAATATTATATGTATTATTTTCTGTCTGAATTTCTGAGATAAGGGATTATCACAATCACACTGATTTATTCTGAATAGGTCTTAGTGAAGAAAACTTGTCATGATAAATCACTATACAATAATCTAATACAACATTTAAAATATTTAATCACAGTTATAAACAACAAAATATAATTATAATCTTATATTTCAATTTTTTTATTCAGTTTTTAGCATTCTCTCTTGGGATAGTTAACTTTTATTCGTCTTTTTTTCACATTAGAATATCTTCAATTCAAAAAGTTTTGTCATTTTTTGCCATTATTGTTTTTACCAATGAAAAACACATTCTTTTCATTTCTACTCTAGTAACAAGGCCCGAATTTTGGGGAGAGTCTAGTAGATTGGATCGACCTAGTAACTGGTACTTAACTTATCGATCCCGAATGAATAAAAGAGAAAGTCGACCTCGGTGGAAATTGAACACAGTATGTCAAACGAAATACCTATTTCTTTATTGCCCACAAGGGGCTAAACAAAGAAGGGACAACCAAGGACAGACAAATGGATTACATCGACCCCAGTGCGTAACTGGTACTTAATTTATCGACCCCGAAAGGATAAAAGACAAAGTCGACCTCGGTGGAAATTGAACTCAGTACGTAAAATCAGACGAAATACCGCTAAGCTTTTCGCCCGACATGCTAACGTTTCTGCCACCTCTCCGCCTTACTGAAACGCACATTCAGTATATTTATGAACATTTATACAGCGTTGATAATATCCTATTTTTTCTGTTTTGTTTTGACTGACCTATTGTATGGAATATAGCTCTAGGCGCCTTTTTTCTAAAAGGCCAATACAGAAGTAGAGCATTTAATACTTGTTGCTGTTCAATCGGCCACACAGAGCTTCCTTCACAAACTCTTTCACTGAATGTTGTGATTGTGCAGTATTCAAAAATTATTCTGTATCATTGCGCTCGTTTTTTTTTAATATCTTAGGGAAGGAATCTTTTATATGCTTTGGGTTGTTTCAATATTAATCGTTGCATCGATTGTGCCCTTTTTAAATTACCCCACAAATGATCGCATAAAACGTACTAAAATTCTTATCCTATTAATCAATATCTTGTTCATCCTACATCATATTATTTGTCTCACCATTCCATATTTAAAAGAGGTGAAGCAAATAAGTATCAATTTCTATTTCTTATATAAATTTATATTGGGGTATGTTTGGTAATTTGGTAATGTATTACTTTATTATAATTCAATACTCTTTGTAAATTATTATTATCATTACATTTTCTAATTTATCTTCAAATATGCATGCACGAAGAAAGCTTAATTTGAATCGAGGTAATTTGTCAGAGCACTTATTGTCGTTCAAATTGTCAGCGATAGCTCTGCATACATAGGATACATTTTTTCTAGCGCGTGCGATACAAATGTTTTAATCCGAAATATATCTATGTTCTTGAGAACTGCTACAGTCCAGATTCCCTTTCTTATGTAACATGGTATTTATAACATCAAATCCTTTGCAGAAACGTACATAACTCTATTAATTTCATTTATGAAAGTGTTGCATTGAAATACAGAGTCAATAATTTCGAGAATTTATGTCGAGTATTATCATGGCGATAAAAAGTAATTACTGTAAGATCGAAATGGAAAGAATATTGTCTGCTAGGCTTGTCACTGGTTCTTCTGACTCTTCCTTGTTACCAGATATAGACATCTATAATGTTTAATCATTAAAGTATTAAAGTATTAAACAATATTGCTATTAAAACGCGTTGATATTGTTTACAATGCTTTATCAAACATTGCATAATTTTGATTCATCTGTGAAACCATCCAAAAGACAAGTGGAATACAATGTACGGAATATCAGTAGGTGATACTTTAATAATTAGCTCTAAAGGGATTAAGTGTAGAATTAGTGGAGAGTAATAGTGAAACTAGTAATTTGCCGCTGTACTTTACATTTACTCTACTTTATCCGTCACGGAAAACTGAAATGTAACTTCAATTTCGACAGCATTTCACATTAAATGATGACATAGTGATTCAGAATACATTAGCAGACATCCTAATAACTACTATGAATTAATAATTTCAGCCAATCACGTGTTAACCAAACAAAAAAGTGATAAAATGATTATGTTTTAATTTAGGAAAAACTGATATGGCCAAGATAAATTGGTCTCATTGATGATTTCCATTAATACACTGGATGAGATGAATGACGGAAAGATATTCAATAGAGGCAAGCGAATTGTAAATGCCTGAGAATGCATAGCGAAACTTATGACATATTTGCTGCAAAATTTTTGAATAGCGACCATACATGATTTTGTAGTAAAATACGCCGTGATGAAAGAAGTAAATAACAATTCTTCATGAGTATAGAATGTGTCTCTGCCACTCGTCCTAGTTGTTTGGCTCAATAAATATTCGGGCATAAAGATTGATCTTGGAAATACCTGTGGTTAATACTTGAACTCTCAGCTGACAAGACTAGGCTATATATTCATTGCATATCAAAAACTTTTCGCATGCAGGGCAAGAATGAAATTACCATATTTTCTTGCAAACAAGTCTATGTATTCAGACCAAACTTTACAGCCAAACATGATCAGTCGATATATGCACTACGATGGCTTTGAAGCCTCACAATTTCTATGTGAAATGCAAGTGGATTTGGAAAAATAGTCACGATGTTTGAATGTTCACACTATATGTTAAACGCTATGAGAAACGTAAAGTATTGTGAAAAATATGCTAACGTTATTCCTCGACACAATATAGACTCATGTAAAATGAGAAACGTATTTTACACAGCATTTGAGAAATGTATGCATGTCTGAAATGAATTTACAACAGATTACTCGAAGTTTTGTGCAGGTGTTCGTCATTATTAGGCGATTAACTTTGATCCAGTCCCTTATATACAAAATATAACTTTGGTCCAACTTAGATGTGTTTATCCTGTAGTAAATATTTATTTACGAAACACATTATAAAATTATATCGCTGCTAGAAATTTGCATGCACCAAGTCAAGATTTTCAGCCTTTTGCTCTCTATTCTCTTTGTCAGATACCCCATTCTACCGAAGCAATTTTGATTATACAGTGAGCGGAGTTAGTAATGGTGGCCTGGTCTACAATATACCATCACATAATACCTTGTGTACAGGGAGATATATTTTATAAACATTTTCGTATATCTATTCGCTGATACTGATTCGTTACTTATTGCTTCCCATCAGGAGCATTTATTGTTATTTAGTATATATATATATATATATATATATTATATATATATATATATATACACATCCCTGCACGTCCATATTGTTGTACATACAACCAAATATTTACACATACAATGTATATTTCATTCAATTGTGTTTACTTATGAAAACAATATGGTTCACATTAGCGCTGATACTTTGAATAAATAAAGAGGAAAACTGCTGTACGTTTTGTATGTTATTTTCGTTATTTCTCTTCTATGCTGTAATGTAAATCATTCTAAATGAGACGGTGAACAGAAGGGAATATAGCATATTTGAATGAGGAATTGTTGCCATCTTTTTGCTTATCCATTTTTGGAGAAAACATTATCCATTTTCGGGGAAAACGTCGTTGTGATAAGGATTCCTGGTCCTGTCTCAAAACACAGCGTTACCTAGTCCAGGAGAGAGAGAGAGAGAGAGAGAGAGAGAGAGAGAGAGAATCGCATGCATTAACACCCTCATAGTTATTACATATGTATATAGATCCAGGATGCCTTATACATATGCAAAATCATGCGCATGCATAAGCGCTTATATTTATATACGTAATTATAAATAGCTTCATTTTTATACGATATTATCGGAAAGGAATTCCAAATAGGACATTTGGAGTGTAGCTGTCGTCAGGTGGAATGCCACAAACTTCAAATTTAGCCACTCATTAATATTGCCTTATATTTGATAATACCAAATATCGTGTTTATCCGGTTCTGCATACAGAATCTAGTATCATGAATAAGTTCGGATTGTCATACCACAGCAAATAGAAAAAGAAATAGGCACACATTCCATGTACTCTCTAAACCAGTCTACAGAAAAGAGTTAAACAGGATGAGAAAAATCAACAATTGTAATAGAAAGTGAAGGGGAAAATAAACATCATACTGTTGGCAAAAGCATATAAAAGACTTCAAGAAATAGAAATTGAAAGGGGAAAAAGGGAAGTTGGTAGAGTATAATAATTATCAAGCTTACAATATTCAAGAGATGTGCTATCATCTGTAAAAAACTTATTCCATTGAAGATAAGAGGTAAATCAACGTTTATAAATTGATGTTACCGAGAAACACTACAACGAAGGAACAATCGATATTACACCTGAGAAGAACAAACACAAAAGAAGAAATAATTCACACAAGAAGGAATAGCTTACCAAAAGTTCAACACAAACAGGCATAACATACCATTCATTATTTCTTTGTTTCATACAGAATACGTAGAATCGTGTTACTCAGAATCACAAATGCAGCCAAGTATAAATATATGCATACATAATATAATTATTATTATTTGAGGGAATATTATTCCTAACTTACAGGGAAAAGTTCTATGGTGTTTGTTTTCTAATTTACACACACACACACATATATATATATATATATATATATATATATATATATATATATATATGCATATAGTAAATAAAAGATGGAAGATGGATAGTAAAAGGATTCTTGTTAATCACGACGATTTTTCCACACATCTCCCATCGATCCCTCACGGGTGTGATACTTGGAGACTAGTTAAGGAGCATTCAGCAGTGCAGATGTGTATCGTAGGATGATAAATTTCTATAACTCGTTAAAATAGCATTCCCATGCAGGTTGACTGAGGGCGTTTATACATCCATATCTCATACCCTTTATTTTTAATACGTTTCTCGCAGTAATGTCCGTTCGTTTCATTTTTACAGTAGTTATTTTAAATTATTCATCTTCTATATAAATGATGATATATCCTTTAATTTGCTATTTTACTTTACACGAAATGAGAATATACCATGCAGAACTTTAATTTTAATGAGTTTTTTTACTCGAATATCCACATCTGCACTGTGGTTAAGTACCATACCAGTGAAGGATCGATGCTTGATGGATCAAAAGATTGTGGTGATTAATAAAAATTCTCGTATCTTATGTCTTCGGCCTTTCATTTACCGTAAACTTAACGAAGACTGTGAATGTCACCTTGCTTCAGCAGTAATCTGCCAGGTGTAATTT
>NC_043003.1:74054461-74064461 GCF_006345805.1 Octopus sinensis | reverse complement strand
AAGGCCTTAGGATTTTATTATAAAATTACTTATAACAACCTGACAACATTTCGATATTAAATCACGGAAATTTCTTTCGCCTGTTAAAGACGTTATCCCCTTCAAGACCCATTTGCTGAACTTTATTTTCCTGAATACGTTTAGTAAGTACACTTACTGTAACCAGTTGCAATCTAAACTGGCTAAAGGTACGCGACTATTTAAATCTCTATTAGCAAATTTGTATTTCGGACAAGACTAACAATCTGTACGAAGTAGATAGAGATGTATGTGATAAATTGTTAACTAATGCCATTATGGATAAACAAAAGAAATCTGACATCAATATTTATAGCGGTATTAAGATGGAGGCGAAAACCCTAGGAAAGAAATTTAATTTAGATGAAAGAATTGAATGTTCGGGCACGAAGGAAGCATTTCTTTCACTGAAGCAACATAAGCCTGACTATCTAAATAGACCAAAGTGTAGGCAAATTAATCCAGATAAGACTGAACTAGATTTAGCTACCAAAACGAAAAACAATTAAGCAAAATTAATGAATCGTCGAGCTTGCTGATATGAACTAACAATCTGCAACGTTTGTCTTCTTAACAGGCGCCTCTTGTTTAAACGTTATCTTATCATTCAGAGGACAACTGGAAACCGTTATTATTTTCAGTTTGATAAATGACGGCAAATATTATTTCGACAAGGAAAACCTAGATAGATTTTCTTTTACTTTTATCTTCAGATTATACGTGTGTGTGTGTGTGTATAGCTAGATAGCTAGATAGACTGACAGACAGATAAACAGACAGACAGATAGATAGTTAGATAGATAATAGATAGATAGATAGATAGATAGATAGATATATATATATATAGATAGATAGATAGATATATAGATAGATAGATAGATAGATAGATATATAGATAGATAGATAGATAGAGGCATAGAGGCGTAGATTTATATATGTATGTATCTATACTAAAATTGCGGTATTTACGTCTGTGGTAAAAACTTTGTTTCTCTCACACATATATATACATATAAATATTTCGTACAATGTTACCTCTCAAAACTCTCTCTCTTTCTCTCTCTCTCTCTCTCTTTCTCTCTCTCTTTCTCTCTCTCTTTCTCTGTCTCTCTCTCGCTCTCTCCCTCTCTCTCTCTCTCTCATGTAAACTCAAAAATATTTACAATTTATCTTATTTCATTCTCAACCGGTTACGTTCTTTCAAATGTTCTTTCAAATGTTTTTGAAAGCAAAAAAAAATATTGTCAGTCTTCGGTGAAATTTACAATTACACCATACTCGCTAAACACTATCTTAAAGTGTGATCTTTATGTTATTGAATTCCTCTAATCGAATTTCACCATAAAAATGTTTGAAATTTGGTATTTTGTAAGACATTAATAAAATTTGTCGGACCTATTTTCATGACATCGGCCATCGGAGGTATTCTTATGTCTGTTTACGTCGTTGCGTGTATGAATATATTATTGAATGTACTGTCGTCTGATATTTCATGCATGCGTAGAATTTTGAAATAGCAGACGTAAAAAGTATGAACATTTCAGAAACTTTACGCCTTCCACTACATGAAAATAGTTTCGACTAATTTTATTATTACCTTAAAAAGTAGTAAATTTCCGACATTTTTATGGTCAAATTCGTTTAGAGCAATTCAACAGCAGAAAAATCGCACTTTAAAATAATGTCTAGTGAGAGTCATGTAATTGTAAATAAATATCCAAGGTAATTATTTACAGTTAATACCGAGAAAACTTCCCGTTCAGAGAAACTAGCTCAAATTTTAGCCGAATCGTCTCAAAACTTTCGCTCTATAATTGTCAAATATATTCACGGCTTTAAAAGTACACTATGCCCAGGAAAAGAAAGGGCAACAACATGTCCTGAAAAAAATTCCGTTCACAAAAATTGCTGAAGAAAGACAACAGACGCTAATTGAAGAAGAGGGACAAGGGCGTAGCTCATCTCCGTGTCACAAAATAAAGTGAAGGATAATGCAAGAAACCTGTGCAATGGAAATACCGGAACAGAGGCACAGAGAAATGCAGATCGGCTGATGAGACTGGAAATCCGTGCAATGAAAAGACCAGAAGATTCGGAAGCACGGAGGAATGAGAATCGGATCACAACACAGTATACCCGTGCAATGGAGAGACCAAGAAAAAGAGAAGCTCGGAGGATTGAGAATCGGCTGAAAACACAGAAAAGCCGTGCAATGGAAACACGACAAGAAACAGGAGCACAGACAAATAATGATCGTCTGAGAAAACAAGACTCTAGGAAAAAAGTCGCTGCCACAAATTCAGCAGCTACAAACAAACAACCAGTGATGAGACCAATCGAGACTTTGTGAGCAAGGAACGGACACTCAGAGACTGGCTATGGAAGTTGATGTGGCAGAATTCCCTGAGAAAAAACAGAAGCCAAGCCTTATGTTGCACTATTGTGGAAACATTTTAACAGAACATGCACTGGCTTCAAATCTTAACATTGGCGTGCTGAGAAAACAACCCGCTATTGTGGCAAAGGAAAAATAAATTAGCATTGACAAAGTTCCACAGATAAAAAAAACCCCTTAGAATTAAGAACTAACTACTATGATGTTAATGTATGCAGTCCAATGTTTCTTAACAAAATATTCGTGACTACAATAATTTATTGTATGTGGCTTCAGTTGATCTAGATAATCCACCAGTTGGACCACAGGGTGGTAGTACTTTTAAACCTATTTTCAAGATTCAAGTAAAGTTGCACCATCGCATAGGAAGTCTCCTACCAGTAATAAATAGGAAGCCAGTCTACGTAGAGCTATATTTGGTTGACACTGAATATGAGATGGGAAACAGGTTGTTATTCAGAAGAGCTGACACTGACCTTAATGAGATCATCCTGCTTGATTTGCAGAGAGCACTGCATATGCAGAATCCATATGTCAAAAGTTTTTAACAGAAATACTCTGCACTAGGAACATTTCCTATCAGTGATATTATTATAAGTCATGACAAACTGCTGATTACTGCTGAGTTACATAAGAGAATCTATAATCCACCGACTGCATCAGAAATTGCTGTGATCATGGTGGAAGATGACACCAATAATCCAAACATTAAAACTGCGAATGTTGTTGTGCAGTACAGAGAGAGCAATTGGAAGTTAGACTACATTAGTCAAATCCACAAATGCTATGACACTCTTCATTATGTACTTCTGTTTCCCTATAGGAAAGGTGACTGGAATGTGCTCTTGAAAGAAAATGACCGAAGCAAGAATATCACTGAATGGGACTTTTATCCTTATCGGCTTCAGGTAAGAAAGGACGAGTCCAATGGCATGATGAAAGGTAGACGTCTGATGCAACAATATGCAGTAGGTCACTATGCAAAGATAGGGCAAGATCAATTACACTTCCTGAGAACTCATGAGAAACAGCTTAAGGGTGAGAAGTACCAGGACCTTCTGGATACTACTGCAAATGGTGACATGAATGAAGAAGGTTCTAAAATCATTCTTCCGCCATCACATACTGGTTCTCTGTTATACAGATAATGTTTCCAAGCTGGAATTTCTGTGGTGAATGAGTTTGGAAAGCCAGACCACTTCATCATTACGACAAGCAACCAAAAGTGGACTGAGATAATCGAAGCACTGTTTGGGTCTGGGAACAATGAGCAAATATTGTCTTTGGACTCAAGGTATAAGGGTATGCAAGGAAGCTACTTTGACAACGGTGTCTATAATTAAATTTCGGTAAGGAAATTGAAGTTTCAATTTTATGAACAGGAGTTTAGACATCTACTAGCTGAATCGACCGATCGGAGGGCGGTGATTCAGCTAGTATATATAAATGCATATATATATATATATATATATATGGAGAGTTTGAGTTAAAAAACAAAAGACGAAGACAGGTGGTCTACAAAACAAACAGATGTATTAGTATAACGTTCAGGAATAGAAAAAGTCTTTTACATTTCGAGCCTACGCTCGTCTACAGAAAGGTACACAGAAAAAACATGGAGAGAAAAAATGTGTGTAGTGGCTAACGATCTATCATGGCGACTGACTATATATATATATATATATATATACATACATAATGCTTTTTTTCCCAGGAATCTAATGCTCATAGCTTAGTTTTTCCTTGAGACTTGCCAGAATTGAGCAATCGTGAGTATAGCAAGCGGCAAGTTAAGTTTTTGTCCTTACATGATGAAATTAGCTAAGTGCTTCAGTTCGGAATTCGCTACATGAATGTAACAGCGTGGTAAGTTTCATGAATACAAATTGGCAGGGTTTGTTGTTAGTTTTGTATGTTTGTGTCTGTCAGAGTATTTTCCAACGGATAATACACGGAGTATTTTTTATATGCGTCAACCGATGACTGTTACAATAATCTATAAACATGCTCAATAAAATTTACGGTTACATCAAGTTGTTCTGCATCTTTCCATTATGCGACTAGTCCCCTCATCGCGATTAGCAGCTACTTGTGTGAAACGAAGCCCGGAAATTTTAAAGCTTTCAGTTGCTTGCTTCAATATTGATTGAGCAATGAGCCAATTCAGTGTGGGAAATTATTGATATTCTGACGTTGTTTTGGGCATATTTTAGCAGTGGTCCGTAGAGCTAAAATACTTTTTTGCGAAAGTGATGAATGTATTTGGTCGTCAAGTAAAAATAATGTACAAAAGAATAAAATGTATCCTAATGTTTTATAAATACAAGCAACAGTTGTATTCATCAAAGTATGCACCCATATTGTCAATACACATTGTCAATACACATTTGCCATTTCAGCTGTAGTTTGTCCACCCCGGGACTGTAAAAGCCTGGCAATCTAGAGTCAGTAAAATCTTAGAAGGTCTGTTTCACATCATCAGAATTAATTTTTTTCCTATTACAAAGTTATCCAAATTCTGCAAGAAGTGATAGTCAGTGGGGGCAAGATCAGGTGAGTATGGTGGATGAGGGAGAATTCCCAACTCCAACTCCTGTAGTTTCGCCAATGTCAGTGTTATGACGTGTGGTCTGGTGCTGTCTTGCAATAAAATAAGAGTAGATCTGTTGATTATTTTAAGTTCTTTTTTGCAATTTTCAGGATCATTTGCTCCAATAATATTCCGAGCTGTCTTTGATGCTGTATTTCCGTGAAAGAACTCATATTTCAAAATTGTAGGACTTTCCGACTTATCCATCTCTAAACAAAAATAGTGACAAAGAAAAATTTATAAAGCGCAAAATGAGTTAGAATATAGAAATAGATGTGTCAGCTTTCTAAAGAAAAGTAAAGATTGTCAAAATATAATTATGGCTCAAGATGAACAGCTGTTAAATTTTACCATATACCTTAGTACAAATTTCATACTTGACGATCTAATACCAAACGTTCCATTAGAAGTCAAGAAAACATTTTGCAACATCGAGTGTATACGAGGTTTCTAAATATTTTCAACAACATAGTTCTTTCAAGAAGAATTATTTTCACGTATTCTATTGCCTAAAAAACACTGCAAAACTGAACAGGACAGCGGGATAATGAATGGATCTCAGACATTGTTAATACTAATACACTTTCCCATACATCATTGTTATAACAACGATGCAAGAAATATTTGGGTGAACTTATTTGTGCAGAACTGGTAACGGACTGTGGAATTAAGCAATGGACACCGCAAAGTGATGTATTTAGTAATCAAATAAACTTTTAAATTTTGAATAAAATTCCTGGATATGCAATTACATGGAAAAGATGAGAGTCGGTCACGCACTTTTATCTTTTATAAGCAGTTTACATCTGCACATCCTCAAACACAAGATAGGAGTTCCACAAAATATTTTCCTCGTCTTAAATCACAGCAAAGGTCATTTAAGTATTACCCGATACACGGATCGCAATGGTCATGAAAATTTACTGAATCACAGGTAAATTAGAGCCGCTAAAGCTGGAAGTGTGCTACTGCTATCCCGTTTCTCGTCAATTTTACTCTTCACTGTAAAATAACTGCAATTTTCCATTAGACCTACATTTGTTATGCCGGTAAATACTAGTCAAAGAGAGGCATGTAGCAGTGTGATTCGGATTCCAGTGTTCACAAATACACAATTATATGTTGTCATCAGTAGAAAAACATGAAAGAGTTTTTGATGTAAAAGTATTCAATTGCACAGCCAGAACGATACATGATAAAGATGAATACAAAACATGACTAGAAGTCTTGTTTGTTGAGAAGTCATATAAGCAATAATAAATATTATAGAATTTATAAACTATTTTGCAGAATGTAAATGAAAATATTTAAAAACAAGTGCTTTTATTTATACAGTTCTAACAGATTATTTATTGAAAGTTCACTAACAAAGGCAAAGTAAATCTCAATAATTTAAAATTCAATAAATGAAAACATCATATACAACTACTCATTTTTTGAAAATTGAAAATAGTGCAAAGTTAATAAATTTATAATTCTTTCAAGGAATCTTTATATTGAAACTGAATAACATTTATATAAATTTATCATTTTAAATGGACGAATAGATTTAATTGAAAATGATGCACATTTGCCTGCGGGGTAGTAAATAGTAAATATGAAATTATAAAGAAAATATTGAACGAATGAATACTACATTTATGAGTTACGTAAATGAACACTCAAGCAAAATCCGCTAGAAATGACAAGTTCATCAGTATCAGACTAGTGTGTGATACAACATTGTAAGATGTGTTAAGCAGACAACATCCAACAACTCGTTGTCTCTAGTACGAGAACAATGAAAAAAAATATATGCGTTGATATATTTCTCATGGTTTTCTGGATGGTATCATATTGCCACAAGTTTAATGGCATTATAAGCAAAATGTTTTGACCTTTAAACTGGAAGCGAAATATATACTAATCTGCCACTTCCAAAAGTATAATTGTTTTATTACATATTTTGGTTAAATAATACGGGTGAGGTCCCGCCCATTTTTAGTAATATTTTAAGTTAGTCACACACACATACACACACACACACACACACACACACACACACACACACACGCACACACACACACACACACACACACATATATATATATATATATATATATATATATATATATATATATATATATATATATATATATATATAGCCTTAATCCTGTTGACAGAACTATGTCGATAAAAAATAATTGGAAATATCTATTAAGAGATGAGCTTTCTGAGACATTTGCCAGTGCACAAGATTTGGGGGTAGATAACATTCCACGCCAAATCATCCATTATCACCATAAAACATTATTGTCTTACCATAAGTAGAGCATTCAACAATAAATGGCCTCGAGGAATACATAAAACATTATTAAAATCTAATGTTTAAACGCGTCTGTTTAATTAGAGACACATTTACGTGATTTCAAAATAGTGTAGCTACAAGATATTAGTTTTCAATTACATCTACATAAGAATGAACAACATCAACGGTAGAATGTTTTTTTTTTCAGTTTGTTAATTTGTTCATTTATATTTCTGTTTACTTTTTGTGATTTTATGTTTTTCATTTATTTATTGAAATACAGTAATCTTAAACTAAATTCAAATTTTTCAAAAATTTCCTTTCGAAAGAAAATTAATTACGTGTAGAATAAATGATTAATCTCTGTTCTTTACTGAAGCCGGTTCGTGCTGATATTTCCAGAGTTTTCTCTTCAAAGTTATTGAGAATCAATATCTTCTCGTTCCAGCGTTTTCCTCAATCTGATTTAAATTTCACTGAGACGAAAATAAACAAAGGTTTCCATATATATTTTATCATCTTAATTAGGGGAGTGTTTTTCTTTCAATATGTTTTGGTATTGTTTTTACTGTTATTTTTTGGTTTATCAACCATTTCTGCTCGCTGACTCTCCTCTGTCTCTGTCTCCCCCTTTCTCTCATGTGTCTCTCACAGTTGTATCTCATAGATAAATTGTGTATAACTGAGATGAAAAAGAAAACAGCTAGAGTTGTTATGATTAAACTTTTACTACGTAAATATAATACGAACAGACATTGCTTATAAATAAACAAAAAAAACGTCTTTTTGAATGATATCAGATGTTGGGATATGCATGCATCTTCGAAGATGCTCAAAGTCGTTAAGAAATAAGATATACGCAATATAATCGTAATAGTAGATATTTTAATGCTATAATGAGGAATCAATATATACTTTATACTTCGGTAATGAATTATATCTCTGTTTATATACATCAGGGTTAATGGTTGAGTGAAAGACAACGCCATAGATATTTACCTAATTATTTGAACGTAGTCAATGCTGCCAGTTATTGCATTTCGACATTGTCGTGTAATGTGTTGTAGTTAAGCTTATTTTGGAAGATGTTACCCAATCATTCGAGGAAAAACACTGATATATTTTTGTTAAGTATTAATGAGTAAGATGATAGGAAATCTTTTTAACGATACATTGATGTAATCAATTGTAATCAATTTCTTTTTCACATTTTATGTAGGACAGAACGTACTGTGTCCAATACAAGAAGAGTTTTTCGATCTATTGTATACAAAAGATTGTGCTTCGCAAAATATTCCAAAGAAGCTGATGAGAGTATTAAATTTTGTGAAAGTTAACCTCCATGATATTTGTAGAAGAAGGCTAAATGCTTCCTCACACGGCGCAGACAGAACATGACGTCCATATTTAAAATAATCAAAAGAAATACTACATTGGTATATACTAAAGTGATTTTAGAAAAACTACGCAAACAGCTAGTCTTCCTTATCACGTGTGGATAAGAATATAGTCACTAATTTGTCTAGCAATAACTGGCACTTGAAAGCCGATTAATCACCAGACGCCATCAAGTGGCGCATCCTGAGATAATCCACACTATAGGTTGATGAATCAAAGAAATCAGGCTTTGTTTAGCTGAAAAATTACTTCTTTTTAAATGGCAGACCTCTACTGACCTAATAAATTTCCGATCTGTGAGTTGTATTAAATGTAACCCCCTCAAATTTCTGTCCTTCAACTGGAAAATACCACCTCTCCGGATTAAGCATTTACTCCCACAAACTTTTCTTCCCATTAAATTCATTTCTACTAACCATATTGATTATTGTTCAAGGTTGTCAAACGTATGCAAATTTTCTTTATTCTCAGTCATTTTGTTTTACATTTCTCCCCTCCTTTCTGGTGTTTTCTAAGCAGCAGCGTGCCTTTCAGCTTCTTTGAAGATGAGCGTCCTTTCTCATCTTTAGAAAAATGTCTAGCAATGACATAAGTACTGAATCTCCCATCAACGCTATATAATATATTGGTATCTGTTCATGCACTGATGTCGCAAATATCCAGTTAGATAATTAGAAATAAGTAACAATGACAGAAACAGTTCAATCTGTATGCCGAACACAAGCTGAAAAACAAAAATGCCACTATTATCCCTGTGGATCACACAGGCCAAATGTCGAAGGAATCATCATTTTCACTACACAGTAACCTTGCCATGGGTGCAAAGGATATATTTCTAAGTCTACATTGAATATGATTTTGAATATGTTACAATTTGAATTTTTAAATAAAACGTTGTATATGATCAGATGATGACATCAAAATATCAATAACTTCATCTGATCAGACGTGTTCTCATCAGATATATCGTTTATTTTTTATAAGTTATTGCCTGAATCAGATATTACGCTACATTATGCATTACATTATGAGAATTTTGAAGTGTAATATGGTTCAGATACTGAGCACCAATTTGCATTATATGTATGTAACGTGTGTATATAAATATATTTGATGCTGTCCACATGGACGTTCATTATGTGTATGTATGTGTGTGTATTCTATATATATGTATGTGTATTAACTATAAGTATAAATATCTATACACATTGCCTTCATTTATTACTATGTACACGTATTACATACATCTGAGAGAATGCGCAATATTTATGAGCATATTGTGCGTAGTGAATATATGTATGGATATCTTTGT
>NC_043003.1:74044461-74051961 GCF_006345805.1 Octopus sinensis | reverse complement strand
TATTTTTTATGTAGCTGAAGATTGCTCTACATTTTAAAACTGATGTAATTTTTTCATTGTTCAATTAAATGGAGTCGCATGAAACGATCGGACTGCATTACCTCTGGATATCCTTGTTGCTTCTTTTGTTTGTAATCACCCTATTTTGAATTATATGGATAATGCCAAATTTAACTGTACCATATGCAACTGAATCTAAACATTACTGCACTTATATATATATATATATATATTCATCGACATCTGCGCCAGAAAAAATACTACCATCTTTGATTTCAAGAGGAAAGTTGTTCTTCATCAGGATAATGCTCACCCACATTCAGTGAGGATGATATGCCAAAATCTGGAGCAGTTTCAATGGGAAACGATGCCCCACCCAATATATTCGGCGGACATTAGCCTATCTAATATAAGTTATGTAGATGAGGTCAACAGAGTACTGGAGGAGTATTTATCGTCACGGGTAAGTGAATTTTGTAAAAGGGGCTTTGCAAGGCTACGCGATACATGGAAAGGTATTGTGGGAATGATGGAGAGCATATTTTATATTAGAAAACAACTTATCTTAATATTGAAAAATGTAAGCATTCAAAACAAAAAAATGTGAACATTCTATATATATATATATATAAATGTCGAAGAGTGAGAAAGCATGTTCAGCACCGCACTACTGGATAAAGATATTTACTTGTGTATTAAGGCTGCCGGCTTTTATGTTAGGAAAATATCTTAAATTTTCAAGCAGACCATATGGAGGAATTTTTGTTCATCTCAGTTGTTGAATAAAGCATGAAAAAGCACTCGAATTCACAAAAAAGCTCGTTCTTTATATTTAATTCATGATAAAAAAAATCAAGAAATGATGTTGGACAAATCCTAAGTAACAACCTTTAGTTGATTATATCCCTTGGATTTCAATTTGGTAACAATTGTACTTAATAATAAGTTTGACTATATGATGTGGCATCCACGGTATGTATAATATTTGAATGTATGTCTATTGAGGAACGTCAGCAACGGGACATTTGTCTTCGATATGTATAGTTCATATGATGTATATGTTTAATGTTCATGTTCAGAGAAAAAAAACCCTATCCTGGTAGGAATGACGGAGTGAATGGTGGAAATGTAAAATAATGATTACGCTTAAAGGGAAAGAAGATTTCACCCCTTATATTTACGGTGTTATCTTTTTCTTGGATGATGATCAGCTTACATTTGTTACCAAGTGACTTATATTTTCTGGCTTTAGCAATGACACTCCATGTTATCTGAGTGTTGCTTATTCCTTCTCTTTTCAATCTCTTACCATACCGGTTACGGATATCGTGTGTCCCATTTTTGTCCCTGAATAATGCCAGATGTTCTATGTATCTGCTCTTAAACAAGTTGTCCGTTATTCCGGAGTACATCTTTGTTGCTCCGTTACAGCCGAAGATATTGGCAGACATCTACTATTTAGAGGACAGAAGCTAGTAAGGTCCTCAGTTACAGTATCTTTCGCTGGTATTCTTGGTCAAGTTAGCAAAAAATTACAAACACATCATTCGCATTTCAACTCTATGTGTATCACGCCCCGTGTGCCACATGATAGCATATGCAGGTATGTGAGAGTTGTTGCCAAGCCGCATGGAGTGTAAGTTCGGACTGTGAAATAATTTACTAAGTCAAAGCATTCTCTTCACATGGCATGCATTGTAACTTTCAGATTTCAACGTTCATACACATGGACACCTACGAACACACATATATATACATACAGAGGCAAACACACACATACACACACACACAGATAATTTGTACAGTTATACATGCATCTATATGAATTACATATATCTGTGAATATATGCATACATAGATACAAACTAATATTCAATTCTATACATACATATATAAATACATATACGCACACATACACACACACATATATGTATAAATATATATATATATATATATATATAGAGAGAGAGAGAGAGAGAGAGAGATATAGATAGATAGATAGATAAATAGATAGATAGATAGATAGATAGATAGATAGATAGATAGATAGATAGATAGATAGATAGATAGATAGATAGATAGATGTATCAAACTAGAGATGGACGATATGTCCCAGGAGAATGTAGGATAAACCTTAAAGACCACAAAAATAAATTTGATAGCGACCCTAAAGTCCTGCTAATGTGTGTATGAAAATCAGACATAAGCAAAGACATCATAGATAAAATAATTGCTCGAACTCAGCATTAAGCTTGAGCAAAATGCTCCAAATTTATACAGTTAGATATAGTTAGCTACTTCTCAACAATTATCTCTATAATACTCAATAAAGCAGTCATATTTGCAATTAACAATTCTAGCTTATGTAAGTCAAATGTAGACATGATACTAACAGCACGAGAAACCGTTACTAATTGCAACAAACTAGACACGAGATCAGATTGCACGAATTCATTCGATGTACCAATGTGATCGAGCGACTCAAAACATGTCACGGATATCGTAAGAATTTATATTTTATTCTACACCAAAACGTCATTTCCACAAATAGCGGAAATTCTGTACGGAGACGATGTTCTTTTCGTAATAGATAATTATACGAAAGTAGAAATGGAAAGCTAAAGGGAAAAAACACAGTAATTATTTTAAATTTTCGGCCTATCTTATAACCAAAGACATTAATTACCGTAAGGTAAATTACCTTAGAAACAGAGGTATACGAACCGTACCACAAAAGGAAGGAGTGTCTTAGATACACAAATTTGACGGCCAATTATCCGCCATCCATGACCAAAGGAATAGTTAGGAACATAGCCACAAAAATAATTCGCCTATCAACCAACGAGAGAGTATTCAACTTACATGGAACTTACTACAATGAAGCACTATCCGGGACCGAGCATAAGGAAAAGATGATGTTCACACCTGGCGATACCCTAAATGATACTAACAACTACGCACCAAAAATAGGAAACATTGAACATGAAGCAACAAGAAACGCATAAAAACACAAAAATCCAAGGCACAATTGGAAACATAGAAAATAAACAAGATCCAAAAGAATAACAATAACTACAGGAAGGACAGAAAATGCCAAATATACACAAAATCGGCTCAAGGAATCGGAAAGAAAATGCAAAAATTCAGAGGTCCAATCGCATAATCCAGTTTTCGGATTTCAAATACTATTAAAGATAGGTAAACAATTCTTTGCCGCGTTTGATAGGTGCTTCCCTATAACGCATAATTACCATCGTAACTTCAACAAGCACGCGGTGAAAGTATCGTATGCCACATCCAAAAACATGGAGTACTACATGCACAAAAACAAGAAAAATATATATAGATGCATACAAAGACCAATTTAAGGCCCGTTATCGCAATCACAACTCTTCATTCTGAAAGATAAGCCGGTGCCACGCAACACCATTAGCGGAACTAATATAGATATTAAAAGAAGGAAAATAAAATATGAAACAGAATAGTTAATAATGAAAAATGCAGACCCATATTATACACTATCAAGTGTATGTGAACTGTGCCTTTACGAAGCCTTGTGCATCCTGTTATGTAACGAAAACTTGGTGAACAAGCATGCTGGAAAAAACCGTGGATGTTCCCACCACGCCAAATAGGCATTTCCAGATTCAGGACAGTGAAATAATAATAATAATTCAGTGAACTGTCTCTCTCTCCCTTTCTATTTATCCATGCGTCCATGTGCCGGGTTGTATTTCTATATACACGTATACGTGCCTGTCTGCGTGTTTACTATGTATTAAGGTATGTACCTACGCAAATAGTGGTAACGCCTAAAATCAAATTCAAAACCTGAAATTTTGTTTTTGTTTGGCTCACATGATAGAACTCATCAAAGATAGTTTCGTGGTGCTAATTTAATCAAAAGATATATCATTCACACACGGTAGTTTGTGAATGATATTCTTAAGGTCAACATTTACTCACTCACGACAAATTGTAAGCGTTGTCACTGACTCGGCTTTTTTAATTAAATTAGATGATGTTTACATTTTTAGATTCGTTACATCGTAAACTACATTTCGAGCGAATAAATCTGAACATTGCTTCAGTAGAAGAAGTTTCAGGTAAATATGTGAGGTCACAAACGGAAGAATGACACCTAAAATCGACTTTAAGTCCAAATATTTTTGTTTATAATAGTTCTGTATTTTATTTTAGCTTATATTGCAGATCTCGACAACTGAAATCTATCCATACAAGTTACATGCAAAAATATTTAGTACAAAATAAGTAAAACGGTGAAAAAATGGGGATCAACGCCTGGCATCGAATTTGACTCCAAGTATTATTCTTCTTTCAAGAGAAAGCTATATGGAAATTTAACTGTTCTGATAGATCTCGACTACAGGAATCCCATGATGCTAATCATCTGAAAAAAATATAGATAAAAATCTACTGGGTTCACATGTGCCGAAAACTGTGGTAACGCCTTAAAGCAAATTCAAAACTTAAGCATTAACTTTTTGCGTAATAATTTTTTTTTTTAGCTCATATGATAGAACTCATCAAGACGAATGTTGCGGTGCTTAGCGTTAAAAAAAATATTCAAAAGTACAACAAAAGTTATTACGTCAGAAAATGTGCCAAAATTAAGGAAGACCATTTTCAAGTAACATTATTATATATTGCAGTACTAAGACGATGAGCTGGCAGAGTGGATAACACTCAGGGTGAAAACTTCCCGGCACTTCGTCGGTCTCTCCATTCTGAGTTCTAATTCCGCGAAGGTCGATTTGTTTTTTTTTTCTTTTTGGTATTCGACAAAATGAGTATCAGCTGAGCATTGAAGTCATTGTAACCAACTTCCCTCTCCTCCGGATCTGATGGCCTTCGGCTAACGTTAGAAACCGATATTGCAAAATCTTTGATTTATTTCAGTGTTTGCTTATCTTGCAAAGATCTACTTCATAGAATATACTATATTCTTTTCTACTCTAGGCACAAGGCCCGAAATTTTGTGGGGTGGAGCCAGTCGATTAGATCAACCCCAGTATGCAACTAGTACTTAATTTATCAACACCAAAAGGATGAAAGGCAATGTCGACCTCGGCAGAATTTAAAAAAGAACGTAAAGACTGACTTGATACCGCTAGGCATTTCGCCCAATGTGTTAACGTTGGATGCGGCGTTATTTGAACTCTGAAATTAAAGAGTTGGAATACATCAATTTTGTTTGAATATTTAACGATTCTGTCATTACGTGAATACAATATATTGTAATAAATATATTTTTACATACGTACAACCATACATACATACATGCGTACATACATACATAAATACAGACACACATACATATTGCAGAAAAATGTTACTGACGTTTAAATTTTAATCCTTTTCACCTACTAAGAAGACAGGATTAAGAAGCTGACATTTTCTGCATGACAGTTGTCAATCACAAAATGAAAGCAATATCATTATACGAGTAGGAAGTTTTATTAAACAAACGAAAGGAAAGCATTACGGCGACCAAAGGTGTGAGAACTTCTTTATTCTTCATAATGTGTTTTTTTTATTTGCTCTTAAACTTTAATTCATTATTAAGAGTAACGGAATTTAGATTCTTATTTCTTGGATAAATTGACAGGGCTTTTGCTTTCAGATAGAATGATTGGATTTCCAGAGTAGCAGGATTAAACATGTTTTATTTTCAACCAAGTTGACAAGAACAGTACCGGAATTGTAGGCTTTATTTTGCATGAATTTCGACTAACAAACTACCTTTGCCCTAACAAGGGCAGGTGGTACTTCCTGGCTATTTTTGTATTTTTAAAAATTATGCTAGCCATTGCTTTACTATTTATATGATCAGATTTTCTTCTTACTACATAGTTTATATATTTTTGACCTCTTCTTTCTAGCTCTTCTTACTACACATAGATTTAGCTCATTTATTTCCTGATTTTATAATGAAATTAGTATTACGTCAATATTCACTATTATATAGAAAATTATTTTTCATAAGGAACATGCGCACTTACTTTTTTAGCGCATTCGTATTATGCACTTTATTTCAATATAAATTTTTTTATATACATTGAACATATAGGATGTAATATTTTTTTTTACAATTATAATTACATTTCTCATTATCCTAAAAATTCTACATTATATTAGGTAAACTTGAGATAATTTATTTCATTTATTATGAGAATCTAAAATAAGTAAATCCTTAAAAATCATAGTACAAAAATAATCAAAATTAGATTTAATCAATTTTCTTTTTAAATAATGTCTTTTGAAATATACTATTCAAATAATCATTTTATTTAGTTGTATCAAGTATAAACAATGAAATATGAAGTTGTAAATAATATTGCAATTGGTTGCTGTAGGATGGTCATTAAATGGTATCAAATACAGACGGTCCTGGAAGAGATCCCCGATCCTCTGCCCATAGGCGATGAAGTAGTACTAAGTCAAGTAGTACTAAGTTCAAGTCGAGGTTCAGAAACCAGGTTCTTTAAAATGTGGTCAGAAGGCCCACTTATGAGCAAAGTGTGGTCATTCCATCACAGAAATGCCCCTCTCGACGACTAATGCAAACACAGAAAAAGGAGAAAAGACAACAGAAATGCAATTACCACAATTGTACCCACACCTCCACCCACGGATAAAACCATCCCTACTGGTGACGACACTGTAGTTTTTCAACCAGGAGAGGGATGTTTCACACTTGTACCCGGAAACAGCGTAAAAGGCATATTGTGTCTCTAACTCCCTCTCATACCACTACCCGCACAAAAAACGTTACACAACATACAACATTTTAAAGCCACGCCCGTTTATGCTCCCTCATTTGTTCACTCATTGGTCCCACATTATGCTCCCTCATTTGTTCCACGTTATGCTCACTCATTTGTTCCATATTATGCTCACTCATTTGTTCCACATTAAAAAAAATTAATCTGACAAATAAATCAAAAGTAAAATTTATTAGTTTGCATTAATACAGTAGAATTAACCTAATTTGCTTTTGGCTAATTCATTACTTCACCTAAATCATCACTTCACCTAGGGATTACTAATTAGGCGAATTCTACAGTATATTTTTAAAATGTTGTATGGGGAATCTGAACTCACCCGTGATTGCCTAAGTGAACTATACTAGTTAGTATAAATGAGCAGGCGCAGAACAGTCGGGGACGTGTGTCATATGCGTTACTTCGAGATGCGGCTGGTTATTTATTATTTGACGTCATTTTGTTTCGGCAGTTCCCTTTGATAGTGCCTCGTGCTTAAAAATCGTTAGTGTCTTTAGACACATTGTTCGCCTGTACAGGCTTGACCTACCTGTTGTTTCCCCGTTAGGGGCGAATTGTTTGCATGTTGTGTGGGGTTTGTACCCGCACAAAATAACAAGTAATTTGTATGAAATCTTGGAGACCTGGAGATCGTAGACTCGGAGTATTATTTCAACATTATATCTACCCTAACTGCGTCATATCGAGAACTACT
>NC_043003.1:74014461-74041961 GCF_006345805.1 Octopus sinensis | reverse complement strand
GGAAATAGGAAGGGGTAGTATGTGCAAGTATTTGTTTGTACGTGTGGGCGCGTAGACGCAGTCATACGATTTTGCCTGCATGTATGTGTTGATGCGACCGGATGATTCTGTACATGAGCACGCATACACACACATATGAAGGGACATGCACGTGTTCGCACGCACATATACACGCGCATGCACACATATGCACACATATTCATTTATATGTACTTATATATAAATATATACATATATATATATACGCGTGCATCTACGCATGCGCGTGGGCAGCATTAGTCCACTTGATGCTGGATGTTTTGTGTGTGTGTTTGTGTGTGTGTGTGTATACATATGTGTGTCTATAAATGTCTGCATGTATATATATATATATATATATATATGTGTGTGTGTGTGTGTGTGTGTGTGTGTGTATGTATGTCGAAACTATGCATAGTCCAAAGATGATAAGGGTAGATGTTTTTATTTTCCTTTGGTTTCTGAATTACAACTGTTTAGCGGTTTGAGTTTAGCTGCACTTTCTAGTGGGTCGAATGGCGTATCAAGGCCATTCCTTAATATTCTTGTATATATATATATTATATATATATATATATATATATATATATATATTTATATATGAGGATAATATCGATATTTAAGTGTCGAAATTATCAAGTGGCCAGCATGAAAGAAATGCCTTACAAAGGTAAAAAAATTTTTAACAATTAAAAATGACGGTGTCTAAAAGACACCAACATGCCGAAATAGCAGTCAAAACTCTGACTATAAAACCACGTTAAATGTTCATGTGCGATATGAACATTTAACGTGGTTTTATAGTCAGAGTTTCGACTGCTATTTCGGCATGTTGGTGTCTTTTAGACACCCTCATTTTTAATTGTTAAAAATGTTTTTACCATTGTAAGGCATTTCTTTCATGCTGGCCACTTGATAATTTCGACACATAAATATCGATATTATCCTCATATATAAATTTACCTCATGGTGCGATATGAACATGTGTGTGTGTGTGTGTGTGTGTGTGGTGTGTGTGTGTGTATATGTTGTAAGTTGGAAAATAACCTTAGCTAGTTTACATTCTGGGGTTCAAATTCCGCCGTGGTCGAGTTTTGGCTTTCACATTTCCTGAGTTGAGAAGTGGGGTTCGATCTAATCGACTTAACTCTTCCCTAAAATCACTGACTTCGTTTCAGAATTTGAAACGAATTACGCTCCTACATTAATTAGTTGATATATCCTGCAATGCGTTGGTAATAAATTCTTAGAATATCCGAGAAATTTATGCGCGAAATAATGCGGGATGTGAATAGATAGCGGGGTCATACAAAATGAATTGGATTGAGTGAGTTGCTACAGACAACCACGAAACTACTTTCAGTTGTCAAACTTGGTGGAGCAGCCGGTAATCCGCTTTTGTGTGTGTGTGATAGTCATTTACTCATTATTAAGTTCTAATATTTTAACTGTCCGTTTTATCATTTATCGTTTCGTGATCGATGAATTAATTACTAATCAGTTGTGAATTTTATTGTTTTTCGTCTCATAAAGTTTTACACCTTTCTCTGCTGTTTAAAATTACTTCTGAGTGTAGATACAATTTTTCAGTGCTCTGGTATAAAAACTAAAATATACATATATGTTTAGTAATGTTATGCATTTATATACTCGACATTACAATGTAGTTTTCTTTGCTGGTATAATACAATTGTATATCACTTTTAGAAACCTCATCAGACAAATAATTTTATATGTATAGTATTTTAAATTATTTATATTTTTTTTTTGTATATTGCTTGAATTTACAAAACAAAATTTATATTGAAATATAAAATCAGTAAAATATACTGTAATTGATCAATTTATTTTCAGATTTCTCCTTCATTATTAAACGTACATATATTTACGATGTATTTTTGTATATGCGTTTATATGAGCGGTTTAAATTTATTTGACATATATGTTTATGTGTTTTATATTATATTTGTATGTATGTAGTTAATGTATATAGTTCTCTAATGTTATGGGATTTTGTGTATTTATGGGTTTCCTCGTATATTGAATTTATATGTAAAGTTTTTATTTGCGTGTTCATGTATTTTTACTCTGTATCTGTGTACTTATGTTGTTTTGTATGTTTATGGTTTCAAATATATATTTCCAATAAAACCACAAAACTTATAGCCTATTTGTATGTAGTATATTTTCTACTGTTGTTTAGTACACTCCATTTTGGCTGTTAATCTTTAATAGAAAATCTGCCTATGTATAAATATGTGCAGCACCATTGAAATTCCATATATTTATTTCATATTTTATTTGCCAACAGAACATTCCAATGTAATAAATAAGACGACTATTAGATGCAACTTCTAATATTCAGTTTGAAAAGAGAATTCATTTTTAAAAAAAATATAATATACCGTTTATAGTTCCTGCTAATACTATTAATTCTGTCTATATTTTTACATAGAATGCTTTGTTGGTTATACTACTGTGATTGTGTGGAACATTAATTGTGATAAATTGCTACTTATTTCCTCTTATCCATATACGCTATTTCTTAATAATATTTATTATATTGCATTTGTTTTCAGAATTGATGTTTCCATGTAATAAATACATTGGTAAGGTAATTAGTAACCAAGTAATGGAAATAATCATTTAAAAATATTTATATCTCAATAATAAGAAATGAATAACAACAACAACAATAACAATAATACTGATAATGATAATAATAATAATAATAATAATAATAATAATAATAATAATAATAATAATAATAATAATAATAATAATAATAATAATAATAATAATAATAATAATAATAATAATATTTTCTTTATTTATCAACAATGGCTCACAAAAAACATTGGTACAGTACAATATATGGTTAAGCAAACAGATGCGTGTAAACAGTGAAAACGAATTCAATATAAATTTTAACTGCGAAAAATTTCCCAAATGAGGAAAACATCCTAGGACTGCTAGTAGAGACCCAACGAAACCACAGTAGAACCTACCATTAGGACAGCAGCCCCTTCCATATCGTTTTCGTTCATTATACGAGCGCATATTTAAGGTAAGCCCGATAATTGTCCCCATATTCACCCAGCTTCCAACAAGAATACTGGGAAGCAGCATGTTCCTCTTTACCCTCACTTGGGCTTGGACAAAGAGAAAGGAGGTCTTTCTTCAGCACATTCAATCCACTTAACAAACTCTTTCGCTAAGGCCACCAGACAAATAATCAATGCACTTTCCGGTCAAAGGGAAGTGTTGGGACGATCTTCAGAATAAACTTACCCGATAGGAAAATCCGTCATTTTTGTTGCTGCAGGTGTACGACATAAACTCACTAGATAGCAATGCCTAAGCATTGGGCTGAATACTTTCGTCGTAAGAATGGGCAGAACATTTTCGTCGGTCAGTGCGCATTTCGGGCATGTCCGGCTAACCGCTCTCCTTACCTGTAGAATGTATCCAAAATCGACAATGCTCATGTTATCAATGATCCGACACGAAAGTGAAACGGAGGAGGTCAGCGAGCAGTGTCCCCAAGAAAGTCGTCGCAATTGTATATATATATATATTCCGTATCTTGTCATCCAACTTTTCCGAAATGATACTGCAGATTGCCCGCCTGTTTCACTTTACTTGTAGAAACATACACTATGTATATATATATATATATATATATATATATATATATATATATATATACACTGCAAACTGGCATGAATGTTTGTGACTAGGCAACTTTTGTGACACTCAGTATAACCAAATTTGCACCTTCTTCCTGAGCGACTCCTACCTACATATGATCGCATCGCCAACTTTAAGTAATCCTATGTTAGATAGCAGGTAGTAGATGAGAGAGACCTATTTACTTCATCCAAGCTCTAAGACGTGTTCCTTCCTTTCGAATATTTGTAAGTGTTTACTATATCAAGTCTTTGTAAAATACCCCGAAATATTTCTTCCCGTTGATGTATTTTGCTGTTTTGTTTACTATTCGTTTCTTCCTTTGTCTTTAGAATTTATATCGGACTTTGTGTACTGCTTGATGTGAGGATATTGTTTGTTTGTCGATGTATATGGTTTACTCGTTCTTAACTGTTTCTCTAAATGACCGAAGAGCTTATGATGTTTTTTTGAAGTTGTTGTCCTTGTTCTTAATTTAGGTATAGATTGGTTTGTGATCGTATCGGTAATTTTGGTGTTATCTATGGTGATGGGGTGGATGGCGGACTTGAGCTAGGAGCGTTGTTTGTGGAATTGGTGATCACAGACAGTGTTCTAGGATATTCATCTCGTTAGTAACAGTTCGTGCTTTTTGACGTTTGTAGGTCATCTTATAATTTTCATTTTCCCTTCTATTTATCATTGTCTACCTCCCTTCCCACCGGTCACCTTCATCGCACACACTATCTGAGTGGTTGGAGAGAGGATGTGAATTTCTTCGGTTTCGAAAGTCAGACATTTTTTGGATATGAATAATACAGGTCTAGACGTTCGACATTGTTTTCTTTATTTCTTGTGTTGCAGGGATTTTTTGTTATAATTGCACATGAATATTTTCCTTTCCCGTTTTTCGGTATATTCCTTCAGTGAGGATATGAAGTTCTTTTCAGTACAATTTAGTCTAATATTGTTATAATCAGTATGTCACCACGTGAGACAGCTGGAGGGGATATAAGTCCATGTGTTTCAGACGAGATTTCTTTATCTCTTCGTGTGTCTTCTCTGGTCGCCCCCCAAAATATGTAGAATATTAAAAACGAATTATTTTCTTCTGAAAAGGTAAATGTTTCTATGGAGTAGTTTTTAGCTCATGCCCCATATTAATTTGCTTCCCAATAACAGAAATGCTATTTTAATTGTTTTTGAGTTGATGCCTCCCTTGTTGAATGTCATTGCATGTGGAAAAGAAACATTAGGTTAAAATCGATTTTACTTTTAAACATAGTATTACTTTCAAAGTAACAAAACTATTTTTGTAACTGAAATTCTGGGAACCATTAGTAAGCCCGAGATGTAATCCGTTCGTTCCAACAAAACCCAACAGCTATATATAACATTAATATTTTCTCAAATTTTTATACAAGGCCATCAATATAAAAAAGGTGAGTAGATTGTATTAACTCCACTGTTTAAGTGGAACTTATTTTATCGACCTGGAAAAGATGAAAGGCCAACTGAACCTGATAGGAATTTGAAATCAAAACGAAGAGGCAAAAATAATACTGTTCAGCATTGTTTTCAACAATCTGAAGATCCAACCAGAACGCTGTCTTAAGAAAAGAGAACAACATCAACAATGATACTGATGATGATGCTACTGCTGCTGATGTTGCTGCTAGTAATGATGATGATGAGTGATTCTAATACATACAAACGACGAGCAACTTTGAAATGAAAGGGTTTAATCAATATCATGAACCTTATTATCTAACTGAAGAAAAGAATATCGAAGTTTAACTCTGCCACATTTGCACTCTTCACAAACCCATTTTTACAATGGGGCAGTGGCATTCATTATGAAAGAGATGTTTCGAAAGCTTGAAACCTCTTTTGGTGTAAGTCTATGCCCAAACATAGTGATTTTAGGACACACTCCACTGCATTCACGAAAAAAAGCAGGTCATATCAAAGTCTATATTTCGAAGAATTTCACATCGTTAGATGACCATGGAACAATATTGGTATTGTTGGTAAACAGGAATATGGGTGAGGTATAACAACGTAAATTTAGTGTCGACAGAAATACTGGCGAAGTGTTGGGAGATAGTTGCAGCAAAAAAGCAAAATATGTTTTCGATATTATTTTTCTTTCGGTATTCTATTTCCTATGATTTCGTGATACATTCTTCTTCTCTGCGAGTTAAACTCCAATGAAAGAAAGGCTGTTTCTACTTTATATTTTTTATGTAGATAATTCCTTTATGTCTTATACATAATTGGTTTTGTATTTCTATTGCCATTTCTATTTTTACATTTTTCATTTGTTATTCTATATAGTATAGAATATGACTGATGTTACTATGCATTTTTGTCATTATATTTCGTATGTGTAAACGAATTGACTTATGCAGAATGTGATATGTAAGACTGCTACAGAGTAGCAACATATAAGTTGCAACATGTAAGTATGTAAGTATATATTTTCTCATTTTACTGACGGCGGATTTTGTAGATTAAGTATTTATACTATTGTGGTCAGTTTCTCTGTAGTAACTTGAGTAACTCTTGGAATTCTTTGGGTCGTAAAGGTAAACAATTCATGCTCTCTGTGTTGTGTGTAGAATGTTTTGTGTGAGTTGTCCAATCAAATTGCCGTCTGGCGTGTAGAGTGTAATGCACTTAACAGGTATACTTTTACTAATTCATTAGTACTCTTAGCGTTGTTATGTTACTTTATAATAGTGTTTTTGTTTTCTTGGTATTTCATGATGCAATTTTCCTCGTCCCTTATGTTTTCATGCCCCCGAATTTTAGTTAATTTGCGACAAGCACCACTTTCGTGTGATATTGTGCTATAAATATATGATTTTTCGCCTTTTTTATCTATAAAACTTGTTCTTGAGATATATACAGGGTGTCCATGTCGATATAATGTAGATGAATTTAAATGCTTTTGTATTAAACAGATTTAATCTGATTTAATAACTAATAAATTGTCCTTTAACTTCCAAGATTTTATACACTGAGTTTGATATCCATTAAGGTAAACTAAGTTTATATAGAGTAAAATAATTTAATTAAATCTCATTTGATTAACTACTCACATTCTCACTTGCAGTATTCCAGTTCTTTTGCCTTAGATATTCCCTGTGTAATCTCTTCATAGATGTCATTTCAATATCTTCTAAATTTCCTGTAGGCAAAATGCATCTTAGAAACATAGATAGTTGGTTTATTTATTCATACTAAGATACTTGTAACATCAAAGTTTCTAAAGAGAATGTTTAGTTTATATATGCAGATGAATAATCTAGAAATGATACAGTTTTGCATATTATTTAATCCACAATTACGCCAAAATGTAAATCGTGCACACCTGAAATTTCAACAATTTTAAGTAAATGCTTAGAGATTTTCTCTGTGTTCTAAATTATTACTTAAGATCATGCAATCTTTTCTTAACTTACATGAAACTTTGGGGTGTACCTTGCCTTTCATATTTTGCTCATAGGTCAGTCTGATCTCGACTTACCTGATGGCTGAACACTGTAGAAGCAGCAACAAAAACAATAGATAAAATTCAAATTGTTTCCAAACTTCATGTGAGTTGCTTTTTCTCCTTGGAAAATACATTTGTATCACAACGTTTAAAATCATTTCTATATTTCTTTTGTAAGTATGAGGGTAATTTGTACACGAATTATGAAACACATGTATTTTAAAGTGTTGTCAGAATACAGAAAATGATGATGCCTGTTAGTTAAAGTACTATGAGTCGAAAACCTGGGCTAGTATGTGCAAGAAATGCAATAAATTGTCAACACGAAACAAAGATAACGGACACTATTCATGCAGAAAAGAAAACGGAAATATATAACTGTGAAAGAAAACCTGAGTAAAAGGAAAAGAGAAACAGATAATATCACAATGAAACATACAAACATGTGAAAGAAAGAGCAATAAAGAAAAAAAAACAAAAAGAAAATAAAGTATAAAGCATCAAATACAAAATGCCATACGGAAAGAAGGCGTACTAAATGAAGTACAACATAAGCAACCACGATTATTTACAAAAACACTGCATCATATTCAGACATAGAAAATTGTATGCTTTACCAGATTATTTTCAGGAAAAATGCTATTAAAAACTCTTTTGTAGTATCTTTGTATTTGAAACAATATACCTGACACCTACTATCTACATTTCTTCGTAAAAAAGACATGGAATTATATGGATTCAAATCCAGTTTTTTTTTTTATATATACAGAAATATCTAGAAAATGTTGAAAAAAGAATTATATTACATATATAGGCGTAAGAAGTAAACAGAACTAATAGTGACATTTCTGTGTTTTGATATCAAAGAGACGGTTATATTTCGTCTGTTTTTTACATCTTACCCCACAAAACGAATAATATTAAAGTAACATTGAATGACAATCATGTACAAAATAGAATCAACTACATTTCATACATAGATAGGTATTAACACACGCGCAGACAGACTTTCGGGTATTATATATGTGTGTGTTTGTGTGTGTGTGTGTGTATGTGTGTATGTATACATATATATGCATGTAAAAATGCATGTACTCTTTCTTTACTTGTTTCAGTCATTTGACTGCGGCCATGCTGGAGCACCGCTTTCAGTCGAGCAAATCGACCTCGAGACTTTTTCTTTGTAAGCCCAGTACTTATTCTATCCGTCTCTTTTGCCTAACCGCTAAGTAACGGGGACGTAAACACATCAGCATCGGTTGTCAAGCAATGCTAGGGGGACAAACAAAGAAACACAAACACACACACACACACACACACACACACACACACACACATATATATATATATATTATATATATATATATATATATATATACATACATATATACGACAGGCTTCTTTCAGTTTCCGTCTACCAAATCCACTCACAAGGTATCGGTCGGTCCAGGGCTATAGCAGAAGACACTTGCCCAAGATGCCACGCAGTGGGACTGAACCCGGAATCATGTGGTTGGTTGCAAGCTACTTACCACACAGCCACTCCCGCGCCTATATGTATGTATATCTATATGTATAAACTCACATATAAATACATTCTATGGATGTATATGTATGTGTGTATTTAAGTTTCAGAGGACAGTTTCCAAGGAAACACCGAAGTGATATAAGAAATATTTATCTACGCAATTGCTTCCTTAATGACAAATTTATAGGCATATAGCACTATTAGTGGTTTGTGGTTCATTACTATCACGTGTTTTTGTTTACGCAACCTATTTCATTTTGGTTCATCGGTACTAATATGAGATAACCATACCATGTCATTTTCCTGCAATCTCATTTTTCTTCAATATTAGAAACGTCTGTTTCAAGGAGTAGAATATTTACAAAAATACTAAAAATGCTGTGTATTTTCCCCCGATTTTTTCAAAACAAATATTAAATGGCTTTGCATCATGGCATGTAATTAGACTATTCAGTTTTGCAAGTAAATCCCTAATTGTCAGTCAGGATAAGCGTGTCCTTCCATCGTCAACCGATTCGCATATTACAAATACAATCTGTAAGTGAAACATTAAATTATGCAAGACGTTTCTCAGGTGTAAAATGTCACATTATTTTAATTTTCTACATTCCAAAGATGGTGCTTCGTATCTTCGTTAGAAACCAGCTCCTTCTTCAGAGGAAGAATTCAAATGATTAATTACAGAAGGGACATACATCCGTACATACAAATATCATATTATAGCCGATATAATCTTGGGTTGATTGATTGGTTGCCTTCTCTAGTAACACTTTATCTAATCATATAGACAAACAAGAATTGAGAGTAAAACGGTGATACAAATTAAGTTAAATTAAGAGCCGCAAGGTGAGTGTTGAAGTTTAAGCTTGGTGGCATGCAAGGTGTAAATGAAAGCTACTCAAACAGCAAAAGAAAAAGGAATCATACACAACTGAGAAGAAGTAGATTAAAAGAGAAGAGGGAGTACATTTATGAGAGGAATATTACACCTGAGTAATAAAAATGGGAAATAAGAAATTCCCTGTGTAAAAAATTCAACAGCGATTAATATATTGCCAAATGCTAGGGGGTCGATGTCGAACAAATGTAAATGAATGTAAATGGATTCGTATTAAAGCTATTTAATCTGATTTAATAACTAGTAACAATTCTGATAACTTCTTAGATTTAATACAATGGGACTGATATCGATTAACATAAACTAAGATGATTTAGATTAAAATAGTTTAATTAAATCCCATTCGAATGATTAGTCCCGTTCCCAGTTGCAGTGCTCTAGTTAGTTCCTCGTTGAAAATATCGCCCGTTTATAATTCTATTATGATTTATGGAATATAAAACCAACCTGGCGATGGCAATTAACATGCGTGTGTGCGTGTGTATGTGTGTGAATGCCTGCATGTATGCGTATATTTATAATGATTAACATGTATGTTGGTCTAAGTTAAATAAATAAATTCATAATAATATGAGCAATCATATTAATCACTTTCTCGGGCCTTAAAGTTTAGTTTTTCTTTGAAATCTAATTCAGCTACTTGCAATGAATATGTGTTTTATTTTGAATTACCATAGATTTATTCTACATCATACACTGACATGTTTTTCTCCCTTGAGCTAATACACACCTTATATAAGACACATATATATCAAATGTAACAACTTTTAATAAATTATCTAATTGACGATGCTAGATTAAATACAAATATGAATTTGTTTACTATTACAGCTTGATTTTCTTCATCTAATTACTTTACATCTTCCAAGTTTACCATATTACATTTAAATTTTCATCTCTCTCTTATAAGAATTTCAATATGGATACAAATATAGCATTAACATTTCTAACTTACGGGGGCGTTCATTAAAGATTTCCCCTGACCAACTTCCGGTTATTGCAGGGATCGGAACTTTTACAGGTATAATCATACTTATATTCTAAATTTGTGAAGCTGTCAACGTAGACTAGGTTGTTATAATTGCGGCAGTTGAATTCAGATCAATGATCAGGTTCTAATACATGAAAGGGCGTACACCAAATTGGACTTTCTATATGATGAAATTTTACGGTGACGATGCACCCTCATACGACGCCGTTAGGCACGGGTATCGCCAATTCAAATGTGGTCGAACGTCGGTGGAAACTGCTCCTCTTCCTGGACGATCAAGTTCTGCCATTGATGACGAAACCATTCATAAATTGGTAGCCGCTATTTTGGAGGACTAGCGCAAGACGTGAAGATAAGTATAGCTGAATAAGTGAAGATATAGGCTCCGTGGAAAAAATCATTTACGATCATTTTCACATGTGGACGTTGTCTGTACGATAGATTCCTCGGATGCTCACATCTTTTCAGAAACAGGAACAAATCAATTGCTCCCATGCTCTTTTGAAAATGTGCCAAGAAAAAGAGTAGGACTTTTTCGGCAGACTTATCACACAGGTCGAAACTTTGGTCCATCACTACGAGCTTGTGACTAAAGTGCAGTCGAAGGAATGGAAGCATGATAATTCACTACCCACAAAGAAGGTCAGTGTCCAACGCTTAGCTGGTATAGCTCACAGTTATTTGCGAGTAGCGCGGAGTCGTAATGATGTATTTTCTGGCAAAAGGCAGCAGATTTAACGGGACATATTATGCTTCTCTGCTACAGAAACTGCGGAACGCTCTCAGATCAAAGCCTCGGTTCAGAATGCTCATATTTCCCACATGAAAGCACACTCCTGCGGCTATGAAATCATTCCTCATTCCCCTTACGCTCCCGACCTCTTTCCAACCATGTAGTTATTTTAGAAGGGAATGTACCTTACGGGTGATGAACTGTTTTTCCGGAGTAAAGTGTTGTCTCCGGATGCAACCTACCGACTTCTACAGATGAGGTCTTCACAGATGAATAAAACGATGGGACACGTGTGTCGCCAGTGCAGGTGGCTATGTGCAGAAGGACAAGTGATTGTGCAAAGTTTTGTTTATTCCAGTCCTTGGGAAGTGTGTTAGGGGAATTCTTTAATGAACATCCCTCTAAAGATTTTATGCGTTTATTCGATTACTCGCACGCATGCGTCTTTACGTGTGCCAGGACATATGCAGAGTTGATCTCGCATATGCGCGTGTGTGTTTGTTTGTCTGTGCGCACGTGTGTGTGCGTGCGTGTGTGTTTGTGTGTGTGTGTGTGTGTGTCTGTGTGTGTGTATGTGTGTGTGTGTATATATGTGTGTGTGTGTCGGTGTGTGTGTGTGTGTGTGTGTGTGTGTGTAGTTTATGCCTAGATGAGACCATAGTGATCATTAGATCAAGAGAAAACATAATTGATATATATTCCGAAATAATATCATGTAAACATAAAAACCGGGAACCATTCCTAGAATTCGCAAACGACATTTTGAAACAGTAAAAAACATCAACCGTCTTTAGCATATAATGGAACAATAGAAGAAAATATAAGCAACTAAACAAAATAAATATTATTTTAGTATAGTATATGCTATACTATTGTACCACCAAAAGTAATTAAAATGATATTTTGAGAAAATAAAATTTGTCAGCCCGAACAATGAACATGGAAAACAGTTCTATATTTAAGAGATGAGGAGTTATGTACTTTATTTACATTATTTACGGATATTTGTCCTCATCTTGTTTGTTGTTAACACAACGTTTCGGCCGATATACCCTCCAGCCTTCATCAGGTGTCTTGAGGAAATTTCGAACATGGGTTCTTATTCAGAAGGTATTTTTTGATGTTATTATTATTATTATTATTATTATTATTATTATTAGTAGTAGTAGTAGTAGTAGTAGTAGTAGTAGTAGTAGTAGTATTAAGTGAGAGAACAGTGCATGCCGTCAAAGTGACACTGGGGTAAGATATACGAAGCCCAGTATACCCATCATGACCACCTGTCTGATAAGGGTACACTAGGCACATGCATCACAACAATATGTGCACGACATGGTGATCTCATATCAAGTTAAACAGCGCATGACCCTGCAGATGGAGCCCAGTTAGAACTTTTTTCTGGTTGAGTGAGCCATCCTGCTCAAAAGGTCCCTGAATAAGGGTTGTTTAAGGATGTTGAAAAAAACACCCATGCTTCCAGAGGTGAATTTTCAAACCACAAAGAATCTCTCTCAACACATGGCTATGATGTTCCCCAACTACTTCGGCTCGAGGTCAGAAATTCACATATCGTCTGCCACTAAGGGACATGCTCAATTGGTTAAGGGCAAATGACTGACAAGCAAATCTGAGGTATTAAGCAGAATATTTGTTGTAGCCCATCTTTTGTACCAAGACAAAACAATGTACTTGATA
Source organism: Octopus sinensis (assembly GCF_006345805.1). Lineage (NCBI taxonomy): Eukaryota > Metazoa > Mollusca > Cephalopoda > Octopoda > Octopodidae > Octopus > Octopus sinensis. The sequence continues at coordinate 74,028,930 of NC_043003.1, read as the reverse complement.
ACACTTCCAATCAGTTAAGATCAGCAGCCATGAGAGCCACTGCGTGGTACTGCATGAAGGCATTTATTATTATTATTATTATTATTATTATTATTATTATTATTATTATTATTATTATTATTATTATTATTATTAATATTATTATTATTATTATTATTTATTATTATTATTATTATTATTATTATTATTATTATTATTATTATTATTATTACTACTACTGCTATTACTATTATTATTATTATTATTATTATTATTATTATTATTATTATTATTATTATTATTATTATTATTATTATTATTATTGAGTGAGCGAGCAGAGCATGCCATCAAAGTGACACTGGGGTAAAATATACGAAGCCCAGTATACCCATCATGACTACCCGTCTGATAAGGGTACACCAGGCACATGCATCACAACCATAAGTGCGCGACATGGTGATCTCATATCAAGATCAACAGCACATGACCTTGCAGGTGGAGCCCAGTTAGAATTTTCTTCAGATCGAGTAGCCCATCCCGCTCAAAAGGTCCCTGAATAAGGGTTGTTTAAGGACGTTGAACGAAACACCTATGTTTCCAGAGGTGAATTATTCAAACCCCAAAGAATCCTTCTCAACACATGGCTATGATGCTCCCCCACTACTTCTGCTCGTGATCAGAGATGCACATATCGTCAGCCACTAAGGGGCATGCTCAACTGGTTAAGGTCAAACAACTGACAAGCAAATCTGTGGTATTGAGCATAATATTTGCTGTAGCCCATCTTTTATACCAAGACAAAACAATGTACATGATAACACTTCGAATCAGTTAAGATCAGAAGCCATGAGAGCCACTGCCTGGTACTGCATCAGGGCATTTATTATTATTATTATTATATTATTATTATTATTATTATTATTTATTATTATTATTATTATTATTATTATTACTATTACTATTATTATTATTATTATTATTATTGTTCAGGTCACTGCTCGGAATCAAAGTAAGAGTCTTGGGGTTCGTAGCCCGTGCTCTCAACCACTACGCCATATGCTCGTGGGCATGTGTGTTAACAACAAACAGGATGAGGACAAATATAAATAATGTAAATGATGAACAAGAGAATAGTTGTGCTAACTGACCCTACTACATCTGAATTCATTAAGGAGTCACCTATTGTAACTAAAATTACGCTGATGAACATACACTAGCCATCCTGAAATCTGCATACTCAAATATCAAAATGAGTATAAAATCACTACACACACATCCCCATCTTTTATAATTACCGTTCATTTCTCTCTCTCTCTCTCTCTCTCTCTCTCATTCACCTTCTACTCCTACGCACTAAATACAGCTAGAACTACCTACATACAAAATTGATTAAAAAATCTTTACTTATGCATTTAGTGCTTTCAAACTTAATGCCATAACGCCTGAAGAAACGAATACATGAATATGATCCACCCATATCCATCAATACTACAGTCTTGACTGTAATAATCCCAGGAATACGAATTATGATCTATAGCCGGGATAATAAAAGAGGAGCTTCTATATATGTGTGTGTGTGTGTGTGTGCGTGCGAGCGTGCGTGCACGTGTGTTCTATTGACGTATTTAGATTATAGTATAAAATCGTCCATCTTCAGATTTCCCCCACTGTTATCCATAGGTACTTCCAGGCCTGCGTTTGGGCTTCTGTCTTGTGTCAATAGATAATTGAAAATCTTTGGAGCCAATAAAAAAGAGTACGGTTGGACATTTACTTCTCTATGCGTGCAGGTAATTTATCGTGCAACCGTTTCCCCTACATTATCAATTCTAGTTGTGCTTCCTCAGGTGATATGCAAATATTGTCTCCGTAAGTTGAAATTCTCGGCTTCTGTCTGTCGTGGTATGAACTTAAAAGTAGTCACTGAGTTTATCAAGGCGTGTCGTAGCACCTTTCAGTTATTGAAAATAAAAATCCAACCGTACTCTTTTTTGTTGGCTCCAAATTTTTCGGCTTGTACAATTATATATATATATATATATATATACAGAAAGAGAGAGAGAGAGAGAGAGAGAGAGAGAGAGAGAGAGAGAGAGAGATACACTGCAGACTGTTGTATTACACGCTCTAATATATTGAAGCACTATCCTTTAGGTTATCATTGAAACAGCTCACTTGCTATATCTTCATTATCATCAATCTTTTGCTCGGGTTAGATTGAATTACCACAAGCTACTTGTATTGATACCCTGTGATAAATACTGTGTTTAACCCTTGTCCGCCATTGAGATTAATGACTACTGCACGAGAATCTAAAACTTCCATCACTCCTTTTTGAGTATCAAAACAATAGATGTCATTGTATGCTGACTTATGTATTCCCTCCCATCCTTCTTAAATTCCTCAAATGTAGCATTCTATATATATCATTAATCCTGACTTGGTTTGCAATTTCTTTCTAAATTCTATGTGGCATATCATCGGTGCATTACCCGAAGATGTGACGAAAACGGAAAATTCTGTAACGTTACACGATGATGCATAATGCTATATGACAAGTTATATGATATAACTGTGTTCTACATAAAAGTTGTTACAGACACAAAACATCCATTTATTTCATCCTTCTAATCTCTCTCTCTTTCTCTCTCTCTCTCTCTCTTTGTATATATATATATATATATATATATATATATATATATATATATATATATACATATATATATACATACATACATACATACATACATACATACATACATACATACATACATACATACATACATACATACATGGTGGCTGCCCCCTCGTTATCGAGTATGGCCATTGCACGAAGCTTAATCAATGTTATTATCGGCAACCACTGAGCCGCAGGTTTTATGTCAGAGTTATCCCAGTTACCTGAGTTACCTTCTCCTAGAATGATGCCCTAACAAAGTCCTTCACTCACAATGGTTTAACCGCGCAATCGTGTATTCAGTTGACTCTCAAGAGTTCCTCGGCCCCTTGACGGGTTTTGTTTCTCATCCCGCAGGGTGTCCTATAAACACCCTCCTCACTAAGCAAGCTTGGTCGGGTTGCCGTTTTAGTCGCCGACGACCGGACCACGCAACAGGTTGTACTGGGTTACCTGTTACCAGTAGCACTCTAAAGAGATACATACATACATAGACAAATAGCTATAATTGGATTAGCGTGTTTCAATGTTGAATATATCACCGGCAGAGTTTAGGCTACCTGTTGTCATCCGTATCATTTACTTCAGTGAATTTGCAGTGGCGGTTAGGTTAAGGGTATTAATTGATAGTAAGAAATGGATTTCGTATTACACTTTTATTACGTTCACCACGGGTTTCGATCCGTTAGTTTGGGTCTCTTCAGATACATTCCTAGAAAGGTCTCACTAGATAGCAGACTGTCAAGTTCACACATGACTGGCAAGATCTTGACACCCTCGATTGCAGCCTCTGCTACCGGGGTCTCTCGTGAGTACAGATCCTGGTAGTACTCCATCCGTCTATCCATTTGCTTGCTTTGGTCCTTGAGGAGATCCCCAGTAGTTGATTTCGGAGGGGCTGACTTGGTTGCGGATGGCGTGACGTCCTTCTTGAAACCGGCATACATCCCACGGGTGTCGCTACTGTCAGCAGCGGACTGGATACTCTGACAGATTTCCCGCCAATACCTATTTGCACAGCGTCTGGCAGTCAGTTGGGTATCATTTCTTGCCTTTCTGAGTTCTTCGAGTGACTTTGTAGAAGAATCGCTCTTGTATTGCATCGGAGCTGCACGCTTTGCTTCGATAATTGTTCCCAGGTCTGAGAGCCCAGCACTGAACAAAATCTGGGTTTTGCCTTTCTCTCATGCCGAAAGTATCAATTGATGTGGTATACAAAGCTTCCCTGATATAATTCCACCTACTTTCAGCAGAGGTGGTTGGGCGGCTACTGAGGGCAACCTTGATAGGAACAGCAGTGTAGGGTCCGAGGTTCTGGCAGTGTTAATGCGTATTTGACCCATTTTCTTGGAGTGATGGACTATTTTAGGCAGAATTCTCACCCTGTTTCTTGTTAGTGAATGATCTGGGTCACAATCCGTGCTGTGGTAACTACGGGTCAGTTGAACAGAATTCAGAAAGTAGTTTCTGACCATTACCATCCATGTTGCCAATACCAAAACACATACACTTACATATATACATACATATATATACGATTGATTTGTTTCAGTTCCTATCTACAAAATCCATATAAATATATATATATGTGTGTGTGTGTGTGTGTGTGTGTGTATGTGTGTGTGTGCGTGCGTGCGTGTGTGTGTGCGTGCGTGTGCGTGCGTGTGTGTATGTGTGTACACACACACACACACACAGAAAGATACATTGATAGATACAAGTGAGTGGGCAAACAAAAATATGAGACACTGCGTAGTGCTTTTTTTATATTTTGATAGGCCCGGTACTTATTCCATCAGTTTCTTCTTGTGAAACCATTAAGTTATGGGGATGTAAATAAACAAACACCAGTTGTGAAGCAGTGATGAGGGAGAAACACAGAGACACACACATAGACTTACATATATACATACAATTGATTTCTTTCAGTTTCTGTCTACAAAATCCACTGACAAGGCTTTGGTTGGTCTAAGGCTTTAGCAGAAGACACATGCCAAGTTACCACACAGTGGGACTGAACTGAGAACCACATGTTTTGGAACCAAGTTTGTTACCACACAGCTGCACCTGCACTTATGTATGTGTGTCTGTGTGGGGGATTGGCGTGCGTGCATGTGTGTATGGGTGTATATATGTATCCATATATATATATATCAGCACATATTACATGTACATCTCTCTCTCTCTCTATATATATATATATATATATATATATTTACATATATATATATCTATACATATACAACTACATATATACATATATATTTATGATTATATATAAATTCCTTAGTTACTATAATTTATTAGTTTCTTTTCCATATTCTTAGGTTATGCATCTGTATACAAATATAGTATTGATATATCCCATTTATGTTCATTAGAAATTAAATAAATTAAAAAAAGTTTGACATGTACGAATATTTATTTCCCGCCACTGCATATATATATAATATACACACTGGCGAAAATAAATGTATGACCGATGATAAAAGTTCTATTTCTTACAAAATATTCTGTTACTAGTCCTTTGCCGATCTTAATATTGACCAGTCTCCGAGTATAACTTCCACGCATGCACGCAAGTCGGTTTACTGCAGTTTAGTTGCTTGCTGATGTTCGAAAAGAAAAATTTTTGCTGTAATATACGATTTTTGCTCTCGTGATTGGACTAAGGATACGTTGTTTTCCACTTATTATTAAATTGTATAATAACATTAAATTATAACTTTGTATGGTGCATTTAGGCTCGTTGTGTGACCACCCATTTTGGCCAATAAAATGCATACATATTACATGGTCTTAAACTAATTTCCCGGTAAATTTGCAAAGTTTATATTAATTAGAATTCTTCAAGTTGCATAAAAATATTTATTGTCTACATCATTCGAAAAAGAAATAGATTTTGCACAAGGTGTAAAAAATAGAAATAATTTGTATGGTGTTAGTAACAACATATTTTGTAAGAAATAGAACTTTTATCGTCTGTCTTAAATATATTTTCGCCAGTATATATATCTCGTGTCATCCCATAAGTTCTGTCAGAATTTTGGATAAAGAATACAAGTAATCAGATGTTGTATTTAATTGAAAGTTAATCATGAATGTACTTTCCCTGATTATCTATGACTTACTTCAATCTATTTACAAGCTTTTCAATCCCGTCAATGTAAAACTCTTTTGGTTTCAAAGCGAAGAACTCTGAAATGTCAAGTTCGACCTCCTCCTGGCTTGCGAAAGTTGTGTTCCCCTAATAATTCTGTAAACTATGAAACAAATGGTAGTCTGAAGAAGTAAGGTCGGGAGAATAAGGTGGGTGCAGAAATTTTCCCCAATCGACCTCTTCGATCTTCTGTGATGTGATCTTTGCAGTGTGGGGTTGCGCTCTCTCCTGATGAAACGTCCCTCGTTTTCAACTCACTAAAGCGGCTCTGTTTTTCTTCAAACCTTGGTTCAAACGCTCTAGTAGACTTGAGCATTGATTGTTGCATTAGGTGGTAACAATATAAAGTGAATTACACCTTTGTAATCGCACCAGATAAAGAGAAGAACCTTTTTCCCATGAAGTTCCCTTCTTGGTTGTGGTTGAGCATTTTCCCTTTTACCAATCCACTGTTTACGGCGTTTAACATTTTGACAGAAATCTATTTTTCATCACAAATCTATCGAAAAAGGGTGAAATGAGGTTGCGAGAATGCAGAGAACAGATGCCAACTCGGGATTTGCGGTTGCTTTCGGACAATACATAAAGCACCTAGTTTCCAAGTTTAGGAATCTTTCCACGTTGTTGAAGATGACGATGAACTGTTGTATGGTTTGAACTAAGCTCTATTGCCAATTAGTCAACTGATAATGACGGATTTTCTTCAAGTAATGCCTCAAGGAGCTTATCATCAAACTCAACTGGATGTCCTGTTCGATATTCATCTTCAATTTTGCAAACGATCTCCTGCAAGTTCTTTTATTCGAGGACTTTCCCATAAACTGAGTGTATGTTTCGAGTCACTTCGGCTGCAGAGTTACCTTTATTGTACTCATAAAGAATTATATTTGCCTTAAATGCTCCTTGGATACTTCCATGTTGAAAGGGTTTTAATCAAAGCAATTTTAGGGTGTCCACGAAGTACGGGTTTATGGAATAAAATCATAACATAAACAAATAAATATAAGAAATAATAATTTTCCTTTTTTACTTTTGTTTAAATTAAATGAAGAAAATTACGTTACTTTTCTAAATTTATTTGTTATTTTTTCAACAGATGATCGAATGATGGCTGTGTCTAAAGAAAGAATACTAGATCGAATGATGAATCTGTCTATAAAGAAAGAATCGAGTTAGTATTATTAAGTGGACGAAAGGGATGGTTTTATCGCAAAATTGCGGAAGAATTTAATCTTCGACACCCTTGTAGACAACCTATTTATTTTACTGCCGTCAGGAAATTGATCAAAAAATTTAGAGAAACGGGCAGTGTTTTGGATAAACTAAGTTTCGGGCGACTAAAGACTTCAGATGAAACTAAAGAGGCTGTCGAGGCTAAAGCTTCTGCTAGACCAAAGAAATCACTTCGTCAGACGTCCACGGTGTTAGGTGTTCCAAAACCAACCATCCACAAAATGCTGGTTGAGGAAAAGTTTCATTGATACAACCTACAGATATTGCATCACTTAAATGAAGGCGATCCTGATAGACGAATGTAGAAGTGCGAATGGTTTTCAGATAAATTGGATGAAAATATCAATTTTACGAAAAACTTTGTGTTCTTCAGTGACAAAGCTACGTTTTATGTAAATGGTGAGGTCGACAGACAGAATCTTCTATACTGGTCTCGAGGTAATCCACATTGGATGGATCTATCCAAACAGCAAGGCAGCAAAAAGGTGATGGTGTGGTGTGGTGTGGTATTTGGAAAGCTCATGTTCTAGGACCCTTCTTCATTGAATGTGTAACGGATGAGACTTATGCAAATATATTGAGAGACAAATTAATATCTTAAAGTGAGCGCCTAGGCGAGGGCCTTCCGAATTGGTTTCAGCAGGATGGGGCCCCTACCCATTTTGCCACAACTGTTAGAGATTGGCTTAATTACACTTTTCCTCACTAGATTGGAAGAAGGGGTCATATGGAATGGTCCCCTCATTCACCAGACCTTTCTCCCCTTGATTTCTTATTCTGGGGTATGTTGAAAGAGAAAGTTTACTCAATAAAGATTACAGATTTAAAACATATGAGAGACGACATTGCCAGTCTGTGTGCTGAAATTGATGGCAATGTAGACTTATTTAATCAAATTCACCTGAATGTTGCAAGGCGCATCAAGTTATGCATTGGAAATGATGGAAATCACTTTGAAAATATTATTTATTAACATTATAAATAAATAAAATTGTTTTGTTTTAAAAGTATGTGTTAATCCCCATGTACGCAGACTTTGTGGACACCGTCTATTATTTTGCAAAAGAATGTTTAATTAGTTTAAACTTACACAAATGCATAAAAAATAATTTTAATTGAATTAGACATTTGCAAATACTATTAAATTTCATTCAAATCTAAAAAAAAAGGTAAGATTGGACAGAACTGACTGGATGACTTGATATATATAATATATGATATTCTAGTGGGTTTCAAGTTTATAACACCTTGATATCTCATATTATCTCATTTTATATGCCTAAGACGTTTATCTTCTATTCTGGTTTTTATACATTTCTATCTATAATTTATTTTAAGCCGAAACATAAGACGATCCTTGTACGAACGACAGAACAAGAAAGTCATCTGGAACTTTTATCTTCCACCGGTGTTTGTAATCGATGGTGACATGTGCAATGGTTTTGCGTTTATCTTATATTTTACAGAGAAATTGGAAGCCCCGAATGTAAGTCAGCACTTTATGCATAATTCAATATTTATAGTTCTCTATTTCTAACAGAAATTCTGTCCCCAATAGTTATAGATTTATTTCTAAATGTAATTCTTTTTTTCTCGTTCATGCATTCTTGTCTGTCTATTGACAAAGCTTTCTTTCTCCAGCATTCACCACTTCACCTCGTTAGGGTTAAACAGACCTTACCGAATGTTTTCACTGTCCTGTGCTTGTTAGCAGCTTTGACGTTCCACGTATCTCAAATTTTATTTAATTTGCTTTGGGGGAGCAATTGCTTTGACATAGACGCATCTTGTTGCAATGTGGAGTAGGTAAAACTACCAACAACTGAGGAAGGGTTGTTTTTTTATGCTGCCTTCGTGATATAGTTCTCTATATATAATTAAAATTCTTACTTTCCTCTCCTTCAGAACCCAACCCAACCCAACCCGTTTGTATTAGTGAGACCAATGTCATAGCGTCGACTGTGGGCCGGTAGCTGTGCACAGTCGACCCAATGTCGCCCAGAGCGAGCTCTGGTCGCCATAGCGTCGACTGTGGGCCGGTAGCTGTGGACAGTCGACCCAATGTCGCCCAGAGCGAGCTCTGGTCGCCATAGCGTCGACTGTGGGCCGGCAGCTGTGGACAGTCGACCCAATGTCGCCCAGAGCGAGCTCTGGTCGGCATAGCGTCGACTGTGGGCCGGTAGCTGTGGACAGTCGGCCCAATGTCGCCCAGAGCGAGCTCTGGTCGCCATAGCGTCGACTGTGGGCCGGTAGCTGTGGACAGTCGACCCAATGTCGCCCAGACCGAGCCCCTGACACTCCGTGCGCCATAAGTAAGGCATGTGTAAAATTTGAACGAAATTGGTTTTGTAGTTCTCAAGTTTTAGAGAACAACACATTCAATTTCGTTCAAATTTTACACATGCCTTACTTAGGGTCCATGGAGTGTCATGGGCTCACTCTGGTTGCCATAGCGTCGACTGTGGACCTGTGGTTGTATACAGTCGCCTCAATGTCGACCAGAGCGAGCTCTAACATAAAATAGCGCTTTCGTCCTTTCTAGTGGAGTCTTCAAATTGAAGTTCAATATACGCACATATCTTTCGTTCTCTGATTATACTCACAAACACACACACACACACACACACCACACACACACACACACACACATACACACACACACACACACACACACACACACACAAACACATATATATGTGTAAGTATCTATAATTCATTTTGTACTTATAATTCTACCTTTTATAGTGCTTCATTCTTGATGGATTGTAATATTATTAATTTTTTATAATATTTATATCTATTGCATATCTTTTCGCTGAATTTGGTTCGAATTTTCACTGAATATATCAACCGAGTAAACATGCTGAGAATAGTGAATATTTTGAAAATTCGGTCGTTAACCGTGCATGCAACTGAAGAGTGCCAATCGGATTCATTCCTCCGCGATTCGAAAAGTCTGAACTGCAGTATTGTATTTTCCTTCATTCCCTGAAGGTCTTCAGATAGGTTAGGCAGAATTTTCCTTTATTCACCGCCCGCATACATCTGTGAAATTGTACATAGCGCCGATATCTTACCGGCTGCTATTTCTTGCAATGATTGTACTTCGTGTACATTCACTATGTAATTATAATTCTAAATTTTATGGCACTTTATTTCTTCCTGGATGGTGATATAATTATTTTTTCATATTATTTATATATTTTGTATATGTGTGTGTTTGCGTGTGTGTGTGTGTTTGTGCGTGTGGTTGTGTAGGCAGGTAAGTAGGTATGTAGGTATCTTCGTATGTTTTGATTCATTGATAGATATCTTTATATCGATAAATAGGAAAATGATTTGTTCTTAATCACATGCAATGTATGACTGTATCTTTCAAAATATCTCAAAAAATATTTTAAAATAATTACCTTATTTTAATGCTAAAAGGCTTTCTTTAATGAGCTGCGTCTACGTTTTGTTTTAGCCTTAAGCTTGATTGGCACTATATTGATTGTTTTAATAAATATAAACTTCTAGAGATTAAAATCTACACACCACTCTGACTATAAATACACAATGCGAAAAAATAAACTAAGATTTAGCAATCAACGCCTTAAGTAAGAATACATCTTGACATCTACATTATTAACCGAGTAACCTCAGTTATTATAAGATTCTTTCCGTGCTCCCTCAAATCCTCCCAAGCAGGTGCATCAAAAGAAGCATGCTTGAAAACGCATGTTTAGAAAAATATTGAAAAATATGAAAAATGTCAGTCCTTACTAAAATAAAAAGCAAAAATTAATCAAATCAAAACGATAAATACTAGAGAAATATAATAAGTCAAGACGAACTACAAAGGCAAACAATTCGCACTGTTTTGTAAAGAATACAGCACCATGGAAACTTATGTGGTGATGTATTCTTCGGACAAAAGAAGCATCTTAAATAATCGTAAACGTTTTTTAACCGGAGAGGGGTTAAGAATAAAATTGAAGTTGTTGCTGAACCAAAAGAAGAGAAAGTGATCAATACTCCAGCTGTAATTTTCAGAATTGGATGGTCCAACAACTAAAAATATGGGTGAGGGAAATAACAGAAGCAAGTTTCAAATGCACCACTCGGAATGTGATAGTGAATAATTATATTTATTTATTACAAAATATGCATCATAGGTTTGTAAATATATCTAGTGACAATTATTCATGAAGAATGATATGAAGCCTGAAAAACTAAATGTTTTCTGATTTCTTGTAGGTTAACATACGCAAAATAAAGTCTGCGGTAACAGCTGACAATTGGGCCTACAGAAAGTCATGAAAAAAACATGTCCAAAAACAGCCAGAATATGGCCAGTACTAGAGAAAGCTGAAATTCTGCTTTGTTTGAAAAAGGGAGGAATTAAAGAGAGATTGATGTGTCTTTTTTACTGTGAAGCAGAAAAGAGCCACATCACCAGAAACCACAATTTGACGGCAATGGATAAAATATTATTATTGCTGAATGTGTAAGCATGGGGAAGAACACACTAACTACGTTGGCACTGGCTGCCCAAGCGAAGCCAAGTAAAGCTGTTTCTTAGAATTTGGGGCATTCAAGCACAATGAATACAGAGAAATAGCAGACAGTACAAGCAAGAACGAGAAAAAATTCTCCAAAAACTGCAAAGAATTCTTGCTCTGAAATATGCCAAAACACACAACGTGGGAGTTTAAGGATAAACTACCAGATATTTTTCCTTTTTCTCTTTTCTAAGGATATATCTGCGATTCGGTGAACGTGTCATGTTCATATAAGTCCCAAAGAAAGTTAATTTACTACTAAAAGGGGTGGAAATATATCTAAATATTGAGATATGCAAATAACACCCGTATTAGCTCTGAAAACATAAACATTCTCTATAATAGTAGGCGATTTCCCAATGATGGAAAACAGGTAAATAATTGCCAAACATAAATAACAGGGCACGTATGTGTACACAATATAGAAAATAGCGCTACGTGATATTAAACACGTCACACAGGGCAGTCTCAGTACAATAACAATACCAAAAGTAAAGAAAAATACTGCACATATCCAATGCATATATAGCTGCACTTTCTAGCGCAGAATTAAAAAAAAAAGGCTATATAAAAATATACGACAAATGAAAAACTACTTTGAATAAAACCATATGAAAGCGAATATATTGGTGTAATTAAGATAAAACGTTATATGTAGGAATAATATGATAAGATGATAAACGAAAAAAAAATAGTAACAGAAATCCAAAGCAGGAATGTGAAAGTATACGCCTCCGCTGAAAACAAAGCAACGAGCCGTAGTATAACTAAAAGTTTGAGACGCAGATTGAAAAATACGTTGTCTGATCAATAAGTATCTGGACTGTTGCTATGGTAATGAAGCTAAAGCACGCCGATGGACTTTGAACTCTGTTATGCATGCGCACTATGTTTTAACGTTCTAGCGCATTGCCGCCGTTTAAAGCAATGCTTGGAAGAAAGGTGTGTAGCGTGTGATCGTCTTATTGAACATGACAGAGAATGTTGAGAACCTGCATGAAACTTTGCCGAAAGCTTCGCGATGCCTTCTCAGAGGCTTACGCAAAGTTTTCAAAAAGTTTAAGTCATTCTCCACACAATTAAAGGGATCTTATACAACTGAATTCTGAGTGTTTTCTTGGTCAGCTGAAATTAGTTATACACACACTTGGCAGACCCGTGTGTTATTCCCAAATCATAATTGATAATGGAGTGAACTGAACAATAACTAATCTGCATATCCTTTGATAACTCACAGATGTTGATTCGACGATTTTCCTTCACAGCTGCATGCACATCTGCGATGTTATTCTCAGTTCTGCAGATTGTACGTCTCCGAGAACGTTCGTCAATATCGGACATCTTGGAAATACCTTAAACGCTCACACACTTGTGTGCGGTTCGTATGCTCCCCTCCATACACTTTCATCAACTTTGCGTAACACTGGGGGTAGGTATCCCTACGACAACTTTGTCATGCTCAATGCGACGATCACATGCTACACACCTACTTTCGAAGCACTGCTGTAAATAGCGGAAATGAGTTAGAACGTTAAACTTTAGTGCGCATGCACAGCAGAAGTCAAGGTCAATCTATGCCAAGCGGATTCACTCTGCGTGCTTTAACTTCGTTACTATAACAACAGTCCGGATACTTATTGATCAGACCCAGTAAGTAATTAAAAGAAGGAACAGAAAACTAAATGGAGACACGAAGTATTACATTTCCAGTTTAACAGCTGATTTATACATTAACATACCAACTATTATTGCCATATATTTACAATTTCTCTCAATTCATTTAGAAGAAGAATACAGGTTACTCAAAATATTCACACCGTATCCAGCTTTTCCCTGTCATTGACTATGAAGCGTTCCTGAAGGACTAAGTTATTACAAGCTCGCCAATTCACACAATCTCAAGTTTAGCTACTCCTGTTTAGATAATCTAGCTTCTAACACTGAATGCTATAAGACATGCAAACATGCACCTGCTCAACCTCTAGTACCCATCTCTGGCGCAGGAACATTACCAGTTGCGCTCTAAGAGGATCCTGCCATTGGTGCGCTGTAGTCTTTAGAATCCCTCGCACAACATCAAATGACATCACAAGGCACTACACGTGTATGGTGACCAATTACATTAAGGGAAGTTCCGCGTAGCATATCCACTCGCTTAAGTTCAAGTATAGAGAGAATTTCAGCAATGTGTCCCGTTTTCTTCGGAAACACCATGACTACGGAACGAAACCCCTATGATAGGAAGGACTGCCATCTGCCGCATGCAATGGCTAGTCATGCCTCAGCGAAACACAATCTCTGCCGACATGCAGTATTCATCTGTTGGTAAATAAATAATTAATAAGACTTAATAAGAATTATCTGCTGAAAGATACACAAAATATTTCGGTGCAACCGAAGAGATTGTGGCTGCTGAGGCTGCTTTGAAGCCAAGCCACTAGCTCAATTACCTTTAATTTCCTGACATCAATTACCTGATAACAAACAGTGATATAGGTCATAGCGCCACAATAGCCCAGGATGAATTATTATGCTATATATGCAAATTATTAAAGCTATCGAACAACCCAGATTTATCAAAGTTCATGATCCACTTACTAATAGTAGTGTCTTCTTTTTAGGCAGGTGTATCAATTCAGTTGCAGTCAAAACATTTACTAATGTATTTGACTACTTGTCCTCGCAGAATCGTGATGTTCTCACTTACATCTCTTCAGCACAGAACATCGACTTCGATGATGTAATGCGCTTCGTTGACCAGAAATATGTACCAAGTTTATACAACAATAAGTGGGAAAAAAAATTCTTCAGTAATTTGTTCAAATCATTTACAAAAATAATTTTAAAAAATGAATTATTATGCTATATATGCAAAT
>NC_043003.1:73991961-74009461 GCF_006345805.1 Octopus sinensis | reverse complement strand
TATATATAATATACATACACACACACACACATATATATATATATATTTATATATTTATATATATATATATATATATATTATATATATATATTTATATATTTATATATATATATATATATTATAATATATATATATACATATATATATATATATATTATATATATATATATATATATATATAATATATATATATATATATATATCGCTTCTGTTCTAGCAAAAACTGTCCGACGACGGGAACGTGTTATTCTGAGTAATAGTTTTTGTTGAATTTTCTGCTGCTTTTAAATAAAGCATATTACTCTACCACTGGTATTTGAGTACTCTTTTTGCCACCTTGTTCCACATTTATGTGTTTACTCCGGTATATATATCTGTCTATACACACACACACACACACACACAATATATATATATATATATATATATATATATATACACACGGACGCTCTCACACACATGCAAGGAAATATTGGTTTATATTTTATGCCACCAATATGTACAACACCTCCAAATAGTCAGTGGTAAAACGTATGCTTGTAGATCAGTGTACCACATTGATCTTTCGAAGATTAAGTTTACTCGAACGAAGAGCTGACGATTGATAAATGTTCCAACACTTTCTGGTACTGCCACGTTTCTTATTTGTTTTCATTTCCTGTAATTTACATCTCTATCAAGCATCTTTTACCGTAAGTTGGAAGGGGGTTACTGAAGTGCACACCATGGTAGTTTTGTGTTAATTACTTTCCAATGTCCTCCATTTTCCCCACTTTTATTACAGCGCCACAAGACTGAGCTCTTAAGCCTGCGCAGCACCCTGCATACATGTGTATTAATTTCCCTAACTCATTGCTCTTTAATTACTCGTTCGATAGATAATTTCAAATTACTGCTCAGAATGTTTTTGCTGCTCTTCGTGTACTCGGAGCTCCAAATATTTGGTTTTACACTAGGTTTTATTGCTTCCACTGCCAAGCACTTTGTTATTTGTTTTCATGGACATAAAATATATGATGGGATCGTAATGTTGTCGATAATATTGTCTAGCTTCAGATCACACATCATCTGGGTCACACCTCATCAAAGTCATTCTAGCAGAAAACAAACCATCATTTTTGTTCAGTCATAATGCGATATTGTTATATTGGAACCACTTTTTAAAAACTAAACTGACACTATAGTATTGGTATTGTTGGTACATATTAGATGCTGCATGGAGTAGCCTCCAGTGGTACTTGAGATAATTATTATCAAAGTGTTATTGGAAAGGAAGTAAACGCCTGTGGAATTTACTGTTATTCCTCCTCTGGAATTATTACTATTCCTACTTGTCATAATACTGGAAGAGACGGTATGGTCTGTGATGTCTTGCTCTGCGACAATATTAAAACAAATTTTCCTTGCCAATTTACAACTATGGTCACTTCAAATACGGTTATATTTGCTTGCCATCGCTTTTTTATTGCGATCTCTTTTGTTACATTTATTTGTACGTTGTTTTCCATGGAGGAAAATGTTTTCCAAGCTTTAAGCAATAGGCTCACCCCATTTAAATGGACAGACATGAAACAAAGCATCTCCCTCTCACTGCAGACAAATTATTCTGCAATGATGAGCTCTGAAAAATAAAGTGTAATAAAATTTAGTCGGGGGAAGTAAGAAAAAAAACAACAAATTTTTACAAAACAATAGAGCGATAACATAAATGACATTTCAGGCTGCAAATATTACATTAATAATAACAATAAAAGAAGAGAAGTTATCGTGATGTTTTACGAGCATACATCTTTTTTTCCTCTTTTACTCATTTATTTGTTCCTTGATTTCGTTTTTCTCCTTATTTCTAAATTAATATCTATTTTGTAAAGCTGAGTACTGCTAAAACGGAAATTAAATGGGAAAATAAGGTGACACATTACAGACGCTATCGTTGAAATCGTTGCGTGTTTAACTGGCTGTCAAAGATAAAAATCGAATGTGAGATCGGTGATAGAAAATAAAGAATGATTCCAGTAAAATAGACGGACATTGTCAGCTTGCTACGTTGGTGATTGATAAAGAAAAAATTATAAAGTTCAAAATACTGGAACGCTATCGTGAACACATAATTATAGATGTTGATACATATGTATACTCACACATGCAAACACATGCACTCAGAATCAAACATACATATATAAACATATACAAGCAGACATGAGCATAAAAACTATGAAACACGTTATTATTAATAACGATGTCAGGTAGAGAAATAATAATGTGTTGAATGAAGACTAAAACTTACTATGAACGGCAAATATTGAATAGCAAACAAGACAACAGATGCGTATAAAAAGAATAATAAATATCTCATATATAATAAACTCAATGTGTTTCAGATTCCAGTCACGCTGATAGAGGAGAATAGAGCGAGTAACAGTCAGATATGCTAAATACAAGTAAACAATAGTAAGAGGTTCTGCTCTACAGCTGCTGGTATTTTAATCAACATGAAATTGCTAAATTTTATCATCAGTTATATTAAATTTATCAATTTCATAGATCATATTCACATACCCCCCTACACACACACACACACATACATACGTTGTTTTCAAATCCTTTCAAAGTATTATCGCTCACGTAATAGTTATAAATAATATACATATAGGCGCAGGAGTGGCTGTGTGGTAGGTAGCTTGTTTACCAACTACATGGTTCCGGGTTCAGTCCCACTGCGTGGCACCTTGGGCAAGTGTCTTCTACTATAGCCTCGGGCCGACCAAAGCCTTGTGAGTGGATTTGGTAGACGGAAACTGAAAGAAGCCCGTCGTATATATGTATATATATATATGCGTGTATGTGTTTGTGTCTGTGTTTGTCCTCCTAGCATTGCTTGACAAACGATGCTGGTGTGTTTATGTCCCCGTTACTTAGCGGTTCGGCAAAAGAGACCGATAGAATAAGTATTGGGCTTACAAAAGAATAAGTAACGGGGTCGAGTTGCTCGATTAAAGGCGGTGCTCCAGCATGGCCGCAGTCAAATGACTGAAACAAAGTAAAGAATAAAAGAATAAAAGAATATAATTATTTATTCTTATCTTTACTATTAATTCAGTTTCAATGCTTTCCCTTCCAGAATTTAATTCTTCTTCCTCTTTCCAAGGGAATGACAATTCACACGTGTCTGAAGGGAAGTTGTTGACGTGAAGGTGTCGATAACACCGAATAAGGATTTTTTTTTCTTCCAAAAATGAAACATGGGCGCCAGCATATTTGCATATAAACATGCATATATATTTATATGCATAGGTATATATGTATGTAGTAGTATAAACAGATATACAGGCAGAAAACAAACATATAAATACATCGAAAAATAGATAGATAGATAAATAGATAGATAGATAGATATAGATAGACATGCCCCCGTATGTACACACCCTAGCAAACATGTACATACGCAGCGAAGAGATGATGCTATCGGCTCCTAAGCACACTCCAGCTTACGCACATACAATCATACTACATACCTACACACATTCATACTCACAGTAGATACACATTTAAAGGCACCAGACACCATAATTCACCCACTCATACACTTGATATATACATGCACCCTTCGTCGTCAATGTATTTGATGTCGAGCAAGTCCTGCTCAAAGATCAGTTAGATAGCTTATATTTACTAAGTTTCATAAATCTGTAAACACAACAACTTGGAAATTAAAATACAAAAGGTAGGTCTTCTTAACCCAAAATGTGGACTTATAAAAAAGGGATGCCAAAAGAATCTTGAAAACATCTCTGAAGAATCATGTCTCACAGAAATCCAAAAGATTAAACTTTTAATTACTGTCCACATCCTTAGGAAAACCTTATCAATTTGAATATTTCTATTCTATTATATGGAGATATTTCTCTACTGCTATCGCCACGCCACCTTCCCAAGCCTTCAGTCATATATCATTATGGCTTACCCTCCATTTGTCTCAACAAGTGGCTCTATGAGTCGTGTAGATTAAAAGTAAACAACAACAACAATAATAAAAATAAGAATTATTATTATTGGTGTTGTTGTCCTTGCGGTCAGTTGTTCTGCTATACACATACACACACACACACACACACACACCACACACACACACACACATATATATATATATATATTCACCACATATATATATACATACATATATATATGTATATATTTTATATATATATATTATATATATATATTATATATATATATATATACATACATATATATAAATATAAATATATATATATATATATATATAATATATATATATATATATATATATATTATATATATATATATATATATATATATACGGACAGTAGAAAATATTCCATGAGGTACAATTAAAGAGGAAGAATGGATCGCCAAGATAATAATAAATCACCTAGTCTGTATGGATGACCTTCAGTTTTATGGAAATCCAAACGATGTAAACTTCGATGACATAAAATTACCACTAGATAATATTGTTAGATCACTATGGAATAATGTGGTAAAGAAATATCTCCAAAGTACAGCAAGGCGATGCGATATTGGAAAGAGAAATCAGAGAGATGGTTACTAAATTTTACAAGTGGAGATTTAGGAAGGTGCTGAAAGCAAATTAAATTTGAGCGAACATCATTAACGACAGGAACTCATGGATAATGTCAGTATTACGATATCCTGTTCCCTTCTGCAATAGAGAAAGATGGAGTGCGGGACCAGAAAGTATCTAGCAATGCATAGCGCTCTGAATCCTAAAAGCAATACCGACCAACTGTATCTGTCTAAAAGGAAGGTGGCAAAGGAATACTTAGTGCGGAAGATACTTCGATACTGGGGCTAAAAATTATGTTGTGCAGAGTAGAGGAAGAATACTTTCGGCAAGTAGGGATGCAAAACAAAATTACTCAAAGAAGAGAATAATTCAAACACACAAGGAAGAACAACAGAACGGACAAATGGAAAGAAATTGAACGGCATGACTGATTAATGCAACGAACTGAAAATATAGGAATTGAAGCCTATAATATAGGCAACGTTAATTTTAATTGTTCAGAAACAAGCCCTTAGAACAAATCTGATAACCGGAAAAATCGACGAAATTCAGAAAACATATGTAGAATCTGCAAGAAAGGAGAGAATCAGTCACATTTTGAGTGAGTGCACAAAAGGAATACAAGCGCAGACATTACTGAAAGGCAAAAGAGTACTTTCGAATATCATTGGAGCATGCAGCCTCAAAATAACAGAAAGGTGGTGTGAACTGAAATCAGAGGGTGTGGTAGACAATGCGGATTACAAGATCAAATGTGACATCGTTATTAAGGCAGACCATACTACTGAAGTTAGAAGACGGGCCAGAATTAGGAAGGACAAAGTAAAGAAACAGTGCAAGGTTATGGATTTTGCACTTCACGATGACAGAAGAGTCGATACCAAAGAGCATGAAAAAATAATATCAGGATTTAGCCAGAGAGCTGTTGTAATAAAACGACAATTATTTCTATGGCATAACACTTGGCATAACACTCAAGTTGTTGCTTAAAAGACAGAAAGAAATTGAACTTGAATGACATTGCCGACCTGCAGAAAACTACCATCCTATATTCTGGAATAAATTAGCATGCACTAGTAGTAGTAGTAGTAGTAGTAGTAGTAGTAGTAGTAGTAGTAGTAGTAGTAGTAGTAGTAGTAGTAGTAGTAGTAGTAGTTGTAGTAGTAGTAGTAGTAGTAGTAGTAACAGTAGTAGCAGCAGCAGCAGCAGTAGTAGTAGTAGTAGTAGTAGTAGTGGTTGTTGTTGTAGTAGTAGTAGTATTAGTAGTAGTAACAACAACAGCAACAACAATATAAATTAGAGAAGAGTACTATATATATATAGCATTTATACCTAAGCACTGAAACAATATATCCTTGTAATTCAACATTGGAATTCTTTGATATGTTGTTAAGCACGTTATTATTTTAATGTAATAATCATAGAAGCAATACATTAGCTAACAACAAATTTTCAGAGCAGGATCTTAGCAAGAATACAAATTGAAATATTCTCAATTATATTTAAAAACTTCATTCCTTTTGTTCAATAGCAGTTTCCATGTCTCGAATGGAGAAAAGATAAAGCATATAATTACTATGTAAATAATAGATATTTAATTACAATTAAAGTGATGAGTATGTCATTTTATAAGGAATCAATTTTGAAATGCGAGAATAAAAGCAACTTTGCAGTTATGAATATAAAATAAAATTGTATACAAAATACACACATACACACGTGTATACACACACAAGCATATATATGCGAGTGTGTGCTCGTGCGTTTGATTGTCGATGTGTATGTACACATTAAGAAACGGAAAAGGTAATGACAGTATATTTAGGAAAGATACAAATAGCTAAAATATGGGGAAACAGGAAATAGACAAACTTTAAACGAAAGGTAGACAAAATCCATAAAAATCTGTATATCGATTCGTTTATGTATCTTTATTAGGTAACAAATAAACAGAGAAATATTTACTCTGCTAACAATGAAGAGAAGGATATTTCCTTGGGAGAAACAGATTTTAAATATGTTGGAATGGACCCAACAAAATCGTTTATATCGGATATATCTATAAAGCGGTATACACAAAATGCATGTACTCATGTAATGTTTTCAACAATATTTGTAATATATGGTATGTTTATATAGTTATATACACACGTTTATGCATTTACAGTAAGACGTACACACGTATACATATACACACAGCTATATATATATATATATATACAGATATACCTACACACACACACAGATACATATATATATATTGAAATGTAGATGAATAGACATATCAAGCGCAGGAATGTATTTAAACATGTAATGAAACAATAAAATTAATTGTAAAATATATATTGAATTGATTAATGAATAAGATACAGTAAAGATACATATACAAGCACCCACATATACATTTGCACGAACGCTCAAACACACACACACTCACACACACCGGCTAGGCGTGCAGGCGAGTATCATAACTTATAATGATATCTTCTTATACTAACATATATGAATGGCATTGCTGCCCTCTAAGACTTTTAGGACAGGCAATCATAACTGTCCTGGTTATGCAGTAATTTTAGTATATCATATATAATAAATCTATTAGGATGACATGCAAATCTTCTTTTATTCCAGATTGAATGAGACAGCTGTAATAGTACTTTGAATACTGGTACTAATTACTGCTCATTACAGCTGATTGGTTTGCAGAAAGCAGTTAGGAAGTTTGGAAACTTTGAATACATTAATGCTTGCTATTTAAACAGGGGAGATAATGTTGTGTATACATCTCTACTTTAATGATATCAATGTTTTTGTAATTTTAGAAATCGCCTCACATGTCCGTTAGAAATAATTTAGTGTATCATTGTAATACTACACCTGGTGCTATTTCGGATTATTACCTAGGGTCCTCTTCTCCATATTTTAAAACAGGGTAAGATAATCATCATGTTTTATCTTCCCCAAAATAGAGAAAAAAATTAACTGTACGTTTTTAGGTAAGCTCATTTGGATTTTAAAAGATAAAAAATACGAACAATGGCATTAAATATCCAATCATTAGTAGTGTTCCACTCTCTACTTATCGGAATCGAACATGTGATGTCTGCCACATACGAATATTCCATATCCTTATTTCTAAACGCAGAATATTTATCTAGGAAATGGAGTTAGCAATAAAATGCTTAAATTCACGTAGGAAAATGTTTGAACGTTTTCCAAATAAGTAGATTGGGCTTGAACTCTCTCAGATAGAAAGGCACTTAAATAACCCTGGTAAAATATTCACAAATTTATATAACACCCAAATTCCAACTACTCGGATAGCCCTTCTGTTATATTGGGATTTTTTCTACTAATGCACAGAATTTTGATAGAGTTACATTCAATTCAATAGGTAATAATATTTTAATATTCGTTTGGTATGCATACGTTAAGTTGCCTAATGGATATTTTCGGTTTGAACGGCATTTTTTTCTAGCGGTGTCATATGAAATTGTCACCAATAATTATGACCTAGTATCGATCTATTGTACTTCAATGTGTTTTAGGGTTAGGGTTAGTTAGGGTTAGGGGGTGGAGAAAGGGTATCTTTTTTTTCTTCAGAAATGTAAATAAACCCAATCTGTTTCTTAAACGAGGGACATATTCATACGGCACAGAACGTATTCACCTCAATAGACGTTATTGATTGGTTGAAATTGCAGAAATTGAAAAAAAATATATATATCTTACAAATTATAGAATTTTCTCAATAAAGCCAAGAGAATAAGATGCTTTATAAACACATTCTACCAGTTTACGAAGTTTAAAAGTGTTTCGTTACGTGGAAATTATTTTTAAAAACTGCCGGTCAAACCGAAAATATCCACAATATTAGATTCCCCGACTTCAGCTTTTTAAATTCAACAATCTACTTTCTATTATATTTTGTGATATGAGCCGTCAGTGATACTACTTCATTCTGACCTATTTATGATTCTTTCTACTATAAAGCACAAAATTTGATCAGCCTCTTTAATGCCGAACAGGTTACTTTGAGATTAAGAGTAACTAGAGATAATGACATATAAATTCACTACCACCTCCACTGATTGTTGTCCTTATGTTTTATATCTAGCTTATATTCTGTAATACAAGTACGTTTGATTTACTTCACCCACCCTTATAGGGCACACTTTGAATGAAGGTGTATACGATTGTAAAAATATGTATTAGCAGGTGTAATACAATTGATTTAATATAAATCGATTACGTGTACAAAACCATTATATCAAAGTACACTTCAGCAGAAAGACGGGTGAAAACGTTATACGAAGAAAATAAAAAAATAAAAAGTGTAATTGTCCGTTTTTCACAATTATATTTTGATAATATACTCTATATTCTACGTAAAATCCTTTGACTCGAACTCAGGATTTTCCAATGAAGTTTAACGCAAATTAATTGTTTATCCTGAACGATACTAAATGTTCAGTGTGGTCAGCCAAGTCTGAATTTTACACACGGTTCGTTACGTACCATCCCGGATGTATAATCTCTCTCGTTCTCTCTCTCTCTCCCTCTCTCTCTCTCTCTCTCTATATATATATATTATATATATATATATTCTTCTTCCACTTCTAATTCTAATTATAATTATGATAATAATAATAATAATAATAATAATAATAATAATTATTATTATTATTATTATTATTATTATTATTACTATTATTATTAGCAGCAGCCGCAGCAGCAGCAGCAGTAGTAGTAGTAGTGGTGGTGGTGGTGGTGGTGGTAGTAGTAGTAGTAGTAGTAGTAGTAGTAGTAGTAGTAGTAGTAGTAGTAGTAGTAGTAGTGCATGCCGTCAAAGTGTACTATCCCTTTTGGTGGGGGAAACTGTCATATAAAACCTATTGTCTATCTTGATTGCTCTTAATCTCGCTTCGCTATGTAACTAGTCACTAAACACGGTGACGTACAGAACTATTTGTTCTTCTATCTACTAAAAGCACAACAGTGAGGGAAGAAGTTGAAGTACGGAGGCCTAAATCTGCAGATATGTGGCATGAATCTAAAACTGATATTGTCTTCCTGTGACAGGTACCAGCTCCATGGAAAATCTCGTAGACAGGCAGTTATTTATACTGTTCACCCAAATTCGTTGAAGGTCCTAGAAAAGATACGTAGAACATTGGCTATCACACCGAATTAGTAAAAGCTACATCTTTCGTCCGTCACCTAATCTTCATAGCCAAGCAGATTTGCAGAGAAACTGAAGAGACATCAGAGAGGTCTTGAGCAGAAAAGCAGAAATATTAATGACAACGAGGAGGGCATAAGAAAATACAATCATCTGTGAAGAAGGACTAATCACGATGTGTGTGTTAGAGTGTGTATGTGTGTGTGAGAGAGTGTGTATGTGTGTGTGCGTGCGTGTGTTCTTTATTCTTTTATTCTTTTACTTGTTTCAGTCATTTGACTGCGGCCATGCTTGAGCACCGCCTTTAGTCGAGCAAATCGACCCCGGGACTTATTCTTTGTAAGCCCAGTACTTATTCTATCGGTCTTTTTGCCGAACCGCTAAGTGATGGGGAAGTAAACACACCAACATCGGTTGTCAAGCAATGCTAGGGGGACAAACACAGACACACAAACACGCACACACACACATATATATATATATACATATATACGACAGGCTTCTTTCAGTTTCCGTCTACCAAATCCACTCACAAGGCATTGGTTGGACCGGGGCTGTAGCAGAAGACACTTGCCCAAGATGCCACGCAGTGGGATTGAACCCAGAACCGTGTGGTTGGTTAGCAAGCTACTTTACCACACAGCCACTCCTGCGCGTGTATTATTAATAATTTTCAATCGGACCCATGCAACTTTAATTTTCGTAATCTCCTCACAGAAACCTACCTCGTGCTATGTGTTGTAAATCTATGCAATAATGAGAATAGTTGCTTATTAAGGAATTAGAGTTACGTAGCATTTCCTAAAAGCAGCTATTAACGTTTCTATTTTTTTTTATAAAATTGTTAAAAATTCTGAAAACCCAAAATATCCTCCCATGCATTTTATCATTGAACAGTGAAGTAGACGTTTCGATGAACAATATTTTTTTTATTCGCTACCATCAGTCATAAAATAAATTTATTTTCCGCGCGCCATACGACTCTCTCTTTCTCTCTCTCCCTCACTTTCTCTCCCTCTATTGTTATGTTTAAATGTTTTCGCTAAAAGTTACTCATTACAAAGACCTTTTTCAGGCATATAGAGAGTATATGTAAATTTTGTTATACTCTGTGTATCACCTTTATTGTCAAATAAATATATATATTGGCGTTTTCGTTTTTTTTTTTTTATTTCTTCTTTCCCTCTTCAGCCATTTCTTTTTTATCACACCCGCCCCGTTCAAACCACGTGCTGTGTCATTCCATTAGAAACATTCTGTTCTTTCTAAAAACACAATTATTTTCTTGCCGTGCACCGCTCACTCCCTCTTCCTCTCTCCCAAACTCTCTCTCTTTACTGCCTATACTGGATTGATTTCATTAAAAATAGGTTAACTTATATTGTTAGGCAATAAATTGATCTCATTTTTTTAATGTCCTCTTACCATCGGTTTTCTCTCTGTCCCCATTATCTCTCTGTCGCACGCACTTGCGCATGTACGCACACGCGCGCACATATACCACACACACACACGCACACACGCGCGCGCTTCTTTCAAAACCCTTGCCGTGTCATTCTCTTTGAAAGTTGATTTCGTTCGTTTCGTTACACAAATATATATTACACGCAATATCCAGGCTCAGCTATAAAACTTTTCATTTCAGCCTATAAATTCTGTCGTTATTCTACACATTGTGTTACCTTCATTTTCTTCCCCCAAAAAATCTCTCTCTCCCTCCACCCCCCTCTTTCTCTAGCAGAGACAAATTCTGTCAGATCATTCATGTAACCATACCAAATAACATGAATTTTGTGAGTAAAGAGGTTGAAACTATCATCAAGTACTCTGAATTCAAAGTGGAAATGGCAAGCCTGTATGGGATGTGAGAGGATAATGTAAAAGTAATACCAGCGGTGATTGGGGCGCTGGGCTTAATCCCATTGAAACTTCAAGACTTATTTTAGGTAACTGGAAAACCCATGCAAGATTGATGTCGTGCAAAAGCAGTATTATTGGGCACAAAGTGCTCTTGGGGTCTGAGTTTAATTGATGTTGCCCGGTGTTAGGAATTTTCCATTTCAAATTATCAAATCTTCTGTGCGCATAAGAATAATATTCATAGTAGTAGTAGTAGTAGTAGTCGTAGTAGTAGTAACAGCAGCAGTATTAGTAGTTATGGTAATAATAATAATAATAATAATAATAATAATAATAATAATAATAATAATAATAATAATAAAGAAGAAGAAGAAGAAAGAAGAAGAAGAAGAAGAAGAAGAAGAAGAAGAAGAAGAAGAAGAAGAAGAAGAGAAGAAGAAGAAGAAGAAGAAAAATAATAAAGAAAAATAATAATAAAGATCTTGAAATAGAAATCAGCAAAATGTGGAACCTGAAGACTAAAACAATACCTGTTGTCATAGGTGCCCTGGGAATGATAGCAAAAGGGGCTGATCGCTACCTAACTCAGATACCAGGAAACCCCAAAATGGCAGAAATTCAAAAGATAGTGCTCATGGGAACTACTCATATCCTACGCAAAATATTTTCTATGTAATCTCAAGTTTTAAAGCAAACATAATTTTCGTTTTTTTTTCTTCTTTTGACATTCACTAATACAACACTAAATACAAAGCCAAATATATGGCACACTAGGCATAACAACATCACGAACTTCCAGCCTGTTGTCTCTTGAGGTCTCTGGGTGAGACTTGGAGCCAATTTGTACAAATATAAAGCAAAAGTCAAACATAGAATAATAATAATAATAATAATAATAATAATAATAATATATAATAATAATAATAATAATATATAATAATAATAATAATAATAATAACAATAATAATTATTATTATAATAATTATAATAATAATAATAATAATATAATAATAATATAATAATAATAATAATAATATAATATAATAATAATATAATAATAATAATAATAAATAATAATAATAATATAATAATAATAATTTATATCGTGTATTTGTATTGCTTTTGTACTGCCCATGACACTTCTTAATTCCCCCTAACGGGCAGTCAAAAGACGTTGTAAGTTGGGCAAAGGTTATGCTCGGGTAAATTATTTGCATTTCATGAGCGAAATGAAGCATTGTATTTAAATCGAGGAGCAGCCTGAAAGTCTTATATAATATATACAGCTCACATTTTCTCACAATGATGTAGGTACGGAGTTCGGGATAGAAACATTTATTACACTGATATTGAAACGGGAAAGTTGTGAAGGAAAACAGGGAATTGAAATATCAAATGGCAAAATAATGAAAACAGTTAAGAAGGGAAAATGTCATATGTATTTGCGATTGCTGGAGAAAAATAAAAAGGGAAGAGAGGAACCTTATTACAAGTACGGGTTTATGCTCAAGCTCGAATTCAAAAAATGTCATTGAAGCATTAACTGCATCAGCTGCCGATTATCAGATAACAACCTTCAATTGCATATTGGATAAGAAGCAACATACAGAAACTTGTCATTAAAAAATTAGAAAGCTGTTGATTAGGTATAGATTTCACCATCCTAAAAGGCTTATATTAACCCGTTATACGTGAAGGGATACCTGGTGAGGGAGATGTGCAATTGCTCTGGGAAAGTGTGTACAGACGAAAAGAAAAAAGCCTACCAGAATACTTACAGAATAGCACGAAGAAATTACTAAACTCAGTAAATGATGAACATGTGATCAAGTGTGCTTCAGGTGAAAAGACCAAGAATGAAATCAAAAGTGAACATGTTCAAGGGATGGATGAGAATCCTTTACATAAGTTTTAGGGAGACACTGAGAATGTACGCAGAATAAAACCAGGGGCTTGGTTGAACAAAATGGCAATTGAGAACCTTATTACAGCAGATGAAGGGATACAAACAAACCTCTTGAGAAAATATGTGTATGGGGAGAGGATAACAGCAAAATGTAGAGTATGTGGAATTATAGAAATTAGGGCATACATTGTTGCACGATGTGCAAAGTTGGATTGGGGAGAATATAAGAAAAGGAGGCATTACTAGGCCCTGACAGTTGTGAACGCTTTGTCAGAAACGTAAGGGAGCAGTAAGTAAACCTCGAAGCAAGCTATCAGCAGCGTCGTTCAGATGAATTTGTTATAATTTTAGTGTTAAAAGTGTGCTTGAGTCAGAGAAATGCAAGATTTTTTAGCGATTTTCGAATTAAAACTGATACGAAAACATAAAATAATAAGCCAGATATAGCAATAATAGACCAGGAAATACGAATTTACTTATTAATTCAATCGTAACGTCTGTTTGATACCAGAGGTGTGAAGCCGAAACATGTTTCTTTTAATGACAATAAATTGAAACTTGAAATTAGGAGAATTTAGAATATGAGAACTGTATAGGTCGTACATTTGGTATGGCACGCAAATCTTGATCTCCTATAGTAAGTTTCTCAGTTGCGTTTTTATTGAACCAAGCCCATGTTTTTATTCCACGTACAGCCTCAACGAGTCTCCAATGATTTGGAATCGACCAGCTTGATCCCATTACTCAGCTGGTACGTATTTCATCGAACCTGAAATGATGAAAGGTAAAATCGTCTTAGACGGAATTTGAGCTCAGAACGCAGACACGGTCAAAATGCCGCAGTTCATTTTTCTAGCGTGTTAATTACAATATTCAAAGAAAATTCAACAACGGCAGTAACTATACACAATAAAAACGAGAGCCGCCTTAATGATAATAATAATGATGATGATAATGACGATGTTGATGATTGTGATGAGGATAATGAAGATGATGATGATTATGATGATCATGATGATGATCATCATATTTATTAGTCACAATGGCTGAAAGAAATCGAGGTTAATAACAAATGACGAAGATACATAATGAAGCTCTTACATACTTTGTGTGTAAATCGATGGCGTAAACAACAAATATTGACTTGAAAAATTTTCCACAATACGAGGGATAATTTCGCAGGGCCAGTCAATTAAACTACAATAAACTTTGATGTCCCTGACCGCGAATATCAGGTTCAAAGTCCAACACTTTGTTTCAGGCCCTATGCTTCATTCCATTGATGGACAAATCCGTAAAATCCGTGACAACAGATGTTTGGCAAATACACATCCTTAAGTAATACTCGGACTATATACTTGTAAACTCTTCCGTTGCTCTGGCTCTGTCTGCATCAGAGAGAGACCCAACTAACGGTTCTTCCGTGCCTGGAATTTGTTTTGAATCGGTAATTTCTGCCATCGCTGCCCTTAGCAATAGCGTTCCCAAGCCAGAGATTTAAGAAAGTTACCAATAGTTCCTGGGCAGAAATTTCTCCGGCGTAGACTATTCACTTGATTCTATTGATGCTAATATTTTCTTGGGTACAATATCAGAAATGTTAAATTTTCATTTCACCATACAAATATTATTGTTTTCAAGGAATTCTACACGTTTTAAGTTATTTATGCTCATAATAATCCACTGTAGGTTCAATGTATTTTTCAGTTAATCTTACAAAACTGAATCTGAGAATGGGTTATTCAAAGTGTGGCAATTCCAGTTAAAAGTATTTAGATGTGATTAAATATTATGGCTTTTTTTTCGTCTCATAGCTTGCAAATGAGTAACATTATGAACAACTAATTTTAATACTACTAATAAATTAAATAACACAAACATAAACAATTATAAATATATCAAAGAATAATGCCAATAACTAAAATAGAATAATGGTATGTTGAGCAATAGCATACCAATAAATTACATGCTAACCATTCCGTACATTATTATTTTTAAGAAGAATCGTATATCTACGTATCTGTGTTTTGATCTGACTACTTTCATATTAAAAGCGAGAACTACTCTCTCGTGGGACATTTGTTATCGTTTTCAGCAATAAAAACTAAACGCGGAAAATCCAAAAGAGACTAAAACCATTGAAATTGTATCATTTGATTTCACAATGATTGAGCATATAACCATTTAAATCCTGTTAATATATGTTGGTGACTACATAACTTTACAAGAAATGTCAAAACCTAGATTATCGAATTATTATTCCCATTCACAACAATAGGCATTCTACCGATAAAAAAGAGAACATTAACTATTATAAGCTTCATTGTTTTCAATCTCATTGATATTCTTGTCAAGTATATACTGGAAGTCGGAACCAGAGTGTATGTGACAAGAGAGGATGTAAGAGAGATTATTTACTTGGATTTTATTTATATCAATCTGAAACGGCACGCAGCAAGTAAAAATTGTTTAAAGTGAAGGAAGGATACGAAATGTATAAAAGTGTAAACTCTTTTAATCTTTAACTTACATTAGTTCATTGTATTGGCGCGATGCTAGAAGTCCATCCTCTATCGCTTCCGTCTATAATAGCTGTTACCTTTACGTCCGTTCTTAGCCTTTTTTTAAATAGAGCTGCTTAATGCACAAGAGAAGTCGAGATCCTTATAGAGAGGCAACATTTACACGGATATAAGTATCGTGTGTTAACTTTGTGTGACGCGCTTATTCCGTACATTAGACACGTATATTCCGCCCATATATGTGCACATATATATATATACGTGTGTGTGTGTGATTGTATGTGTGTGTTTGATTGTGTGATTGTGTGTGTGTGTGTGTGTGTGTGTGTGTGTGTGCGTGCGTGTGCGTCTCTGTGTGTGTGTGTGTGTGTGTGTGTGTGTGCATGCCTAAATATTTTCAAACAACGCAAACATAAAGCTACTCAACGATTAAATTTGCGCTGCACGAAAATAGAGTATTCATTTAACATTTAAATAAAAAAATATTCATTCATGAAGAGGCGTACAGAAGTGCATGATATGATCCCAAATATGGAAATGATGCACGAACAGAATTTAAAGTAGCTTCTCAAACATGGAAATTGTAATAAAATTCCCGTAAATGTTATGATGAGCATATATTAATAAAAATGATTGGTAGTACATGTGTATTTGAATGTTTCCTCTTCTGCTTGATTCTTTGTTCTGGACAAAGATTTGTGAACTCACATGCGTCAGATTTGTGGAGAAAACATTTGCTGATAAGTAAAAATGAAAGAAATGTTGAACATGGTCGATAATTACATTGGTATGACAATAAAAATATAATCCAAAGGAAATCTTAATTATGACAAATGATAGATATAAAATAACTCAGGAACAAAATGGACATTAATAGAGATCTAAAAAATACGGGTTTTACCACTGGAGAATAATACACAAGTTTTCTCAACTTTCCATCGTAAAACCCATTTTTGGAGACCATAGAGCAAGATTGTGCGTTGCACAGCTTGCAACATAAAGAGCACCACATAGTAATAAAGTACATAATTAATCCTTTACATAGAGTTGTCGCCATTCAGGAAATTTTATAACTCATTAGAATGCCCATTACGTAAGTTATTTCTAAAGAAATCAATCTAGAGTTTCAAGAAAATATTTACTGGAACATTAAGCACTGATGAAAAATATTTAAATTATGATTTCACCTAAAAAAAGTTTCATTTTTGGATATCTACAAAGACATTCTCACATAAATACTTCAAATAAAACTGGTCTATTAAAAGAATTCTTTCTTTAACTCGGTTTATATATATATATATAATATATCTATATATATATATATATATATATATAATATATATTATATGTATGTATGTATGTATGTATATATTTATCTATCTATCTTCCTATCTATTATATATATATATATATATTATATATTGTATATTATATATATATATATTATATATATATATATATAT
>NC_043003.1:73959461-73986961 GCF_006345805.1 Octopus sinensis | reverse complement strand
TACAAGAGAGGATTAGAGTAAGGAAAGCAGGTAGTCAAAAAAATGCTTATGTAATCATAACTCCTAGAAATATAAATGAAACATGTATATAAACACGTTGCAAAATCTGAAATTATCACTGCGATAATGGTTATTTTACATGGAAAGGAAAGGCAAATGAAATACAAAACAGTGGATAAATATACTAGAGAAATCAAAAGCAAAAGCGGAAAAGAAATATAATGCATATAAGTTATTATATATCGGATCAAAATTCAATTAAATATGGCAAATCACACATTATAATTGTTATACAGTATGTCTTTAATATCTTCTATGAACACAATTTGTAATTACATGCATGTATCTATCTGTCTATCAGTCTATCCATCAATCTATATGTATATCCTATTTATCTATCTATCTATCTATATATCTATCTATCTATCTATCTATCTATCTATCTATCTATCTATCTATCTATCTATCTACATATCTATATATATATACAAAGTATGGGGGTTTATTTCACAAGTCATCTAAACTATTAGGTACGCTAGGTAAGTGCTGCAACGGATTAATAGGGTACGAAGGTTATAGCCGAGACAGTAGTTATGGCGCCATTGCAGAATTCCGATGCAGCGGCTATATAACTGATACAGAGAACAGCAAACATTAAGGCAAGGAAAATATCTCAAGTCGTATACAGTACTATTATAGTAATAGAAATGATAATAGTAACTACAATGGCAACGCCGATAATGATTATGATAATGACCATAATAATAACAATGCTAATGCTACGCTGGCGTTGATATCAATACTAAAAACGACAGCAATAATAACAGCAGTATCACAATCGATCCACCCAATACCACACTAGCTACTATCAGCACTGCCTCATCTCCCTTTCCAATTAACCATCATGCAACAGATAACTGCAAGGGCAGTTCACAACATGGTAGATAACTCCTGTAGCTACTACATAGGATCTAGTACCATTTATAAACAAAGATATTATACACATTTAAACTCGTTTAAATAAAAAGAGAAAAGCAATGCCACATCACTAACCAGACACGTACACCATTTAATTAATAAAAAAATATATTATAAACTTTCTTGGGCTATAATACACTCGGGTACCCCATATCAGAGCGAACACTCCCGTAGTGGACTCTGCTTATAAGATGCTTTCAAAGTTTTAACACACAACTCACCACAATTTCTTAACTAATACAGCGTGGTCCTCACTACGTGTGAACAAATTCTTCTGCACTTTTATATTGTCATAAATTTAAATGAAATCTCACACTCCTCGCATTGACCCACATACAATCCACAATGTCCATAATGCATGCCCCTTCTATATTACTATAACTCTTATTCCTACATTATATCTTACCTCTCTTCTATCTACCTTACCTCTTCACACTATGAGATATATATTAATCCTTAATTTATTTTAAAACATTAACCCAATAAATCTCCTAATATAAATGCCTTAACTTTAACACCCACTCATAAATAACTTAACATTCAACTTGCTCTTCCATTCTCAACTACCTAAATACCCATAACCCTATTTCTAAAAATAACTCTACAGCTACTGACCGTAGCCAGAACGGACACAAGCAGTTACTATTAAATTTCGTCCCCAGCAACTTTAGACTTTAAGACTACCACATATATCTGCTACTCTTTCTAAATTCCTTTCAATTTGCTCTATTTTTTACCCTGTCTTCTTCTTCTATCTCCACATCGTCCCTCTTATCTTCTCAGCTACCCCGTAGACAATTCTTAGACACCATACACCTAAGCCCCTTACTTTATCCTATAGCCAATCCTTAAAATTACCCTCTCTCTATCTACCTCTCCTATTTCTTTTCTTTTCTTTCCTTTTACCACTTAATAGCCATCTTTACTACTGTTCTGTTATTGAACGCTGATATATTAGCTTCTTTTTTATTGGGATGTCTACTACGTCAGGATCTTAACCCTCATGGATCTACGCAAGATTGCACCAAAGGACTCATACTCTGGGTTCTATAACTTTGGAAATTTGAACTATTAACTTTTATGCTTTTTCCTTCTTTCTTTCCATCTCCTTATTCGTTTTCTCACTTCTATGTCGCTATCTCATTAATAAATACGATTCTCTTTTTCTTTATTTTTTTCATTATTTGTCTCTGATGACAGAATATTACATACCGAGGGATATCCAAGAAACAGCTCTAAGACTTTGAATTTTTTCTAATAATAGAAAAAGCTAGAATGGTATTCTCTGCGAGGATATACTCCCATTTGATCTGATAAATTGAATGTTAATTTCAGTATGTATATTGTAGCTTTGAGAGTATCAAATTCATGATAAACTAAATAATAGCG
The DNA here is from genome assembly GCF_006345805.1 of Octopus sinensis. Classification (NCBI taxonomy): domain Eukaryota; kingdom Metazoa; phylum Mollusca; class Cephalopoda; order Octopoda; family Octopodidae; genus Octopus; species Octopus sinensis. The sequence goes on along the minus strand of NC_043003.1, from coordinate 73,984,594 downwards.
CATTTTTAAACATTCCATTTTGAAATCTATACTATAATGGAGAAAACTTCTTATTAATTAAGCATGTAAGGATTACTAAAAGTACTAAAAGAAATAAATCATTAAAGGGTTGACTGCCTTGAAATATTTTCATAAATTTATGTTCTAAAAAATTTCCTATAAATTCGATTTCTCAAGTTTATTGATTTTTTTTTTAAACTTCACTTTCTCGCAACTCAAATTTAAATATTCATTGCATTCACTGCAGAGTATTCCATTTGCATTTGCAAAGCCTCTCACTCTCTCTTTTAAATTTTAATTCGCTATTAATGTACACGTAATGTGAAAAACATTATTTATTGAATGAACATTTTTTAAATAACTATAAATTTTGAATACGAGATAGCTGTGAGAAGAGCCTACAAAGTTAGGTAATTACTATTAGAAGACGAGGAGAAAACATTACCGACAAATACTCCATACTTGCTCCTTATTCACAGTCTCCAAACACTCATAGATACACATACACAAAATAAAAAGCAATAGATGTGTGCGTGCGCGTGTAGGAGCGTGCGTGTGTGTGCATTTGTGTGTGCGTGTGTGTGTGTTTATGTGAGTGTGTATGCTGTTCACTGACAATATTTCCTGATGCATCACTTTTGTGAAGCTCTGTCAGTGAACAGGTTGCTGTTTTAAAGCGACGAAAATATTTTGGCACAAATCAAATTTTAATGTTGAAGTAAAACTTACGGCATATGTGTGTTATAGAATGGTTTACAAACATCTTCCACGTTGCAATTGTTTTTCTTTCAGCACACGATCTCAAATGAAGTCACTTGCTATGGAAGTACATCTCCGTAATTTGTTTCAAATCACTGTGGATAAATGCTAACAACGGCCTTCTCGGGGTCTCTAATATTTTAATTTCTGGACAGAAACAATCAGGGTCAGGGAGAGAGGTTGCAAAAAATTCATAATTTTTCAAATTTTCTTTTTTATATAGCATAAAATATATTAATGGGGGGAAATATTGAAAAAACATTAATATATGCGTGAATGATAAAGAAACAAGGATGGTTGTCTTTGGATGTGCAAGAAACAACATCCAAATCGCCCTTAAATCAAATTTACCTCTGAAAATATGAACAAGTTTTTTTTTACCGGAAATGCTCTGCCCATGGTTTTGAAGTGCAAAAAGATTGGCCAAAATAGGTCCACAGCGGGATAATGAGGGAATAGGGTGTAAAAAATAGAGTTTTCAAACAGTTTTCATTCTAAGGTGCCCCCACCAAGCACATGATTTCGAAGCCTGTGGTTTTCAAAAAAAACGGTAAAATCCGGGAAAAAATTTCCCCACAAATATCTTTATACTCGTAATCTATGCGGTTTGATATTTGTATAAATTTTCATTAAAAGATACCCATCTACTCGAATGTTATGAAGGTAAAAAATGAAATCATGTAAATTTTCTGAAACTCTTCTCTCCACCTTCTCGCAAGACGTATTCAGCACAAACCCCTATATACTCTGAAGCCGCAACATCGAAGCGGTAATTGTAGAAAATTTTGTTAAAAAGTGTCCATTTTTCTGGATGTTATGCGGCAAAAAATTTGGGGGAGAATACATTTATTTAGACAATTTATTCATTTAATGTTTACTTCATTCGTTGTTTGCAATATTTTCTCTCTCTCTCTGTCTCTCTCTCTCTCTCTCTCTCTCTCTCTGTCTCTCTCTCTCTCACTCTCTCTCTCTCTCTCACAGACACACACTGCGAAGCTTACAGATGGGCTGCTCAATTGAAATCTCTATGTTACTTTGAGGGAAAGGTAAAACTTGACAAACTGCTTCTCCCTCCGATGTTGGACTACCGTGATGTTTTTCTTTAAAGAGAGATTATGACTAATAAAATAATGAAAGCAAAATTTACTAAGCAAGTGAGCACTATTATACAAAGAAATAATTAGATTAAAATCTAAAAGTTATTAGAAATGGGAATCAAATGTGAAAATATTATCAAGGGGCTGGCACAAATCCGCCAAAGGGTGGTCTTACTGCTAGTTCTTATTAATTACACTGGTCAACAAAAGCAAAATTTGAAATGCTTTCCAGACACCAAACATCTTTAGCTAATATAAGGACGCTGAATCTGAAAATGGCCTTATATTTTCTTGGTTAGCTACCGATTTTGCTGTACAGAAACGTTTCATTTTGGTGGGGGAAAGCATTTTTAAGATTTGTTTTCTGTATATTTGATATTAATTGAGGGCAATATTTCTCAAAGTAATATCGTAGAAATCTCTCAAATTATATTTAAACCAAGAAATATTGGTCTGATTATTGAGAAATATCATTTTTCCAATAACAATCGGATCCTAATTCTTTAAAAATAACACGATTTAATATACCAAGACCAACATGTTTTTTCATCAAATCAGGAAATAAACTAACAGCAAAAACAGAACCATCGTGAACATAAGAACTACACTTCTAAATGTATGTGCATGTATATCGCACTAACCATACGGGCTGCATACCTGCTGATATTTAACTAACCATATAAAATGCACACCTGTTGACATATAAGCACCTCTTATATTCCCAGTTGTATTCAATTTCGCAACTAAATTTGGCGTCTCTGAAATTGCCATTACATTTTTATTAATTGCAATCAGCTCCTTTTTTAACATAGAAATGAGGCATAACTAACTTTTGAGTATCAATGTTAAAGCAATGATGGATGATATGCCTGCGGAAATCAGGCTTATGCCATATGGTAAACCCTGGCAATCTATGCAGTGAAGAATTTTGTTGTACCTTCGTGAATGAAAACTCTGACGAGTTCAATGTGTTGCCAGTCACATTTTACTTATCTTTTGCCTATAAGTTCGCTCCATTAGCCAGTCAGTCATACAGAGTCATACAAAAATGGAACTCACGTCCATCAGAGCGCAACCAAGTGGCTTCACGCGTGCGAGAATTGTTAAGAAGTAGATAGTTATTTAATGAAAAACAGAACAATCTATTTCTTTAGAATGAATGCACCTGTCCAAGTTTCAGAGTTAAGTGGAAACGACTAAGGCGTACAATGACAGCAGAAGGTCGAGAATAGGAAGCAACATGAAGATAATAATCCTACTGCATTACTGTATAATAATAAAACCCCTTCACTACGTTCTAACTTCAAAGATTTCATTTTTATTGTTTCGTCTTCTACTTACCCGACCACACACGAATAACTTTCATATCTTCAGCCAATATCCTTCTAATGAATATAACCTCTTCATAACTAATAACATTTGTTCTTTATTATTAGTGTTTATAAATAATTCAATTTATGTTTTAATAAATTTACCGACTTCACTATGTTATAAATATGTAGCTTTCGAAAGCATATCAAGCATGTTTATGTAGCTTGTGATCTTTAATCAGTCAATAAAATGTTTGAGTACACCCGAAGGCATGCACACCCATATATGTCTAAATATATTAGAAATGTATACGTATATATATATTTATATGTATATGTGTGTGGAATGTTGTACATTCGCCAGTATTTGTAACCAATTCTTATACGAATATTCATCGCTAGAAGGCAGCTCCATGGGAATCGAGATTGATATTTTGTCTTAGATGCTAATTTCAGCCTTTTTACAGTGTTTGCATCCATGTTGATCCTGTTTAATTGCATCTGAGGGACCACCTTGTTCAACGTATCGTTATATTATATTTCCATAAGATTTGCGATACATAAACCAAAATTTATTAGTTATATCACGTAGTTCGAACGACTACATACAATCTATACTTGGATAAGTTTGATCAATTTCAAGTGAAATCTTGCAGCTAACAACTAAAATCTGTTTTGTCCGTAGTAATGGGACTTCACTATGTTTAGCTTCATCAAAAACGTACATGAGTCATATGATATTCCATCGTATGAAAGTGAAACGTATGCATATAATTTTTAGTGCTAAAAAATATGAGTAGTTTTCCCATTTGATTAATAGAAAGAAGTAACGTAATTCACAATAATGCATTTATTAAGCAACAACGTTAGTAGTATTTCTGCTTGAAATTTATACGTTTGGCAAAGTAATTAGAATGAAGGGCTTTTTTAGTAAACAACACAACCACGATAAAATACTGAGCAGCATTGAAGGTTATTCTCCCTACATCGCACGGAAGTGCTTTCTTGCCTATTTGCTGAATATTTCATTGGAAAATATACACATATTGTTAGAAACTGAAATGATTATTGCTAGAGAAATTATTTAAAACATTCGAGTTATGTAGTGAAAAATAAGTCATTACATAAACTTTCATTTCCTGTTTCAAACTTGATATTTGTACGGACTTCCACTGGCATTTTAAAATTTAGGTCGTTTTTTTCATGTGTGTGTGTCTGTCTGTGTGTCTGTGTGCGTGCCCATGTGTTGTAACAGTAGTAGTAGAAGTAGAAGTAGTAGTAGTAGTAGTAGTAGTAGTAGTAGTAGTAGTAGTAGTGGCGGTAGTATTGGTAGTAGTAGTAGTGGCGGTGGTGGTGGTAGTAGTAGTAGTAGTAGTGGTAGTAGTAGTAGTAGTAGTAGTAGTAGTAGTAGTAGTAGTAGTAGTAGTAGTAGGAGTAGTAGTAGTAGTAGTAATAGTAGTATATAATTAGTACGTTACTATTTGCTGGGAAAGAATGTGTCAACGTGATATTGCGAAGAATATGGATATTGAAATCTATTGGTGTTGTATAGAAATTGAATGCAACTGATAAACCCCGCTCATCAACAGGCTCAATTGTTCCAGATAATCACTTTCTGAAACTTATTAAACTGAGGAACTATGGATCTAATTTCTTTTGGCAGATGTACAATGAAAACGAGTGATGGAGATTTTTATAGCTGCCCTAAGGGTATTAATCAGTAATATAAATTTCTGAAGAATCTTAGTAGAGAATGTGAAGTAAATTGATTTGAATAAGGATGCAAAAGTACCTGACTAATCTTCGGAGTTACTTCGCTTTGATTCGATAACATTTCGGTGATTCATTTCTTTGATTCAATTTCCGACGTCATTCTTAATTCACGTATTTCATTACTGCAACTCCGACACCAAACATAAACTCTATACATGGTTGTCACATAAAAATGAATGGTCGTTTAAGAAGCGGAAATAGCTGTGCGTCGTTCAGATTGGGATATGTATTTTTGTAATCTATGGGAATGAATTTGAGAAAACTATTTGATATTTGTATGTGTGCAAAAACGGTGAAATATTTAATTGATTTGACTAGAAATACTAATGGAATGATTGAGATAGATCAAAGCACATCAGCGTATAGGGATTTGATTCTAAAATTGAATTAGATATTGATTCAGTAAAACAATGAGAAAGTAATAAAAAAGAATTAATATTACAAAGCATATGAATTGATTGACAGACACATTCTATCAACAGTAAAAAGTTTTTGCTAAAGGAGAATTAAAAGGAGCAGCCTAAATATGTACAAAAGTATCAATTAGCACACCGATAGCTTTTAATTTCGTAAAATTATTTTTCTTAAAATTACGGCAAACAAATATATACTTGCCATATCTGAAATTGATTCAATCTTTAGGCTATAGCCTAAAATACATATTCTTACAAAAATACATATCCCAATCTGAACGACGAACAGCTATTTCCGCTTTTTAAACGACCATTCATTTTTATGTGACAACCATGTATAGAGTTTATGTTTGGTGTCGGAGTTGGAGTAAAAAAAAGAATTAGTATTACAAAGCATGTGAATTGATTGACAGACAAATTCTATCAACGGTAAAAAGTTTTTGCTAAAGGAGAAGTAAAAGGAGCAGCCTAAATATGTATAAAAGTATCAATTAGCACACCGATAGCTTTTAATTTCGTAAAATTATTTTTTTTTAAATTACGGCATACAAATATATACTTGTCATATTTGAAATTGATTCAATCTTTAGGCTATAGCCATACTGGGGCACACTCACTCACACAGACACTAAAAACACACACAGACATACACACACACGCATATACGTATATACGACGGGCTTCTTTCAGTTTCCGTCAATACAAATTACAAGGCATTTGATCGATCCTAAACTATAGTAGAACACATCAGCTCCAGGTGCCACGCACTAGGACTGAAATCATAGACGTGCTATGGAAAACCTTATTTCGAGGTATGCAGATAATACCAGACAGGCGTGGTGCATCAACTTAAGTACCTAATTCAACTATATAGAAATATATACCTAAAACTGAGAATGTGTGTCGGTCTGTGTGTTTCCCTAAAACTTGAGAACTACACAACCAATTTCATTCAAATTTTACACATGCCTTACTTAGAGTCCACGTAGTTTCATGGGCAAAAGAATGTTCAACTTCTTGCCTAGGGCGAGCCCATAGCAATATCATATCTTCTCTACTATTTCAGTGTTACGTGTTAAAAGTGTAACAAAAACATTTCTCTATTTTATGTCAGAGACTTTCACTTTAACAATAAAAATTAGAGATAATAATAAAAATTATATGTAGTAAGTAATAATTAAAATCAAACTAAAGTATAATATAATCGTAACATAACAAAAGTAAAAATAGCTATTGGTATAAAATTGCATCAATGACTTGAACTTGAATAAGTGGTTTCACATGAATGGGAATAAATTATTATTTTGCAGTAGCTCAGTACAATATACGATAATTCTTTGAGCAGAATTTCATAAATCAGGGTGTAATTTTTTAAGACTCTTTCTGAATCCAATCAATGACAGGTATCTCTGCTAGTACATATATTTAATATATATGTGTGTGTGTATGTGTGTGTGTGAGTGTGTGTATATACATGTGTGTGTGTGTATGTGTGTGTGTGTTTGTGTGTTGCATATGTGTCTTATGCATAAATTCAGATAGAGTTCTTTCGATTCCGTATTTTTAAACCACGTTTGTCGAGAAAATCTAAATGCACATTAATTTCTATAAAGCCATTAAACGTTAAAATGGTTATACTTTTTCACGATAATTTTATCTGGTTTTGCGGAATATATGTACATGACCGTGCGTGTTTGCCTGGATGAGTGGGTGAGTGAGTGAGTGAGTGAGTGAGAGAGAGAGAGAGAGAACTTTAATGCTGGTGAAATTATTTGTCCTTCTGCATCGGGAATATAGTGAGACTTCATAATCTTTACCTCAAATATGTCCTAGGGCTGTATTGTAATATATACGAGATACACAAGCAGACTGCAGATAGATAGATAGATAGATAGAAAGATAGATAGATAGATAGATAGATAGATAGATAGATAGATAGATAGATAGATAGATAGATAGATAGATAGATAGATAGATAGATAGATAGATAGACACACTGATAGATAGACACACTGATAGATAGAAACACTTATAGATAGATAGATAGATAGATAGATAGATAGATAGATAGATAGATAGATAGATAGATCTGAAAGAGAACAAAAAATTATATTACTCTTACTTCAATATATTATTTCGTACTGCTGATTTAATAACCCGTATGTAATTATTACGTATGTCTTAAGTATCGTTTTCAGAAGAATATAATATTATATCAGTTGCAAAATACAGATCTCCTTTTACATCGAACGAAGATGCAAAATAATCGAGGATGTGAGAAAGAAAATAAAATCATATAGAAATGAATCGGTAAGGAGAGAGGGCATAACGAAATAAGACGTTAAAATACGTATGCTCTGGGGATAAATTCTGGAAAATCACTCCATTGTAAAGTATGTAAAACAGTAGAGATTAAATATCAGCACACGTATGAGGACAAAGCAATGCGAATGAATAATTAACGCAGAATCATAAAGCATTACTCTTAATATCAATAATACAACAGACGGGTTACATCGGGTTAATGTATCAAAATATTATAATATATACTTCTAGGTTTTAAGAAGATATATTCATGATCTTCTTACAATAATATATGTATGTGTGTGTGTGTGCTTTTGTGTGCGTGTGTGTGTGTGTGCGTGTGTGTGTGCGTGTGTGTGTGTGTGTGTCTCAAAAATGTACATAAAATAAGAGCAAAAGACAGAAACAGGTTAGGGAGCAACAAACAAGATATATTTGGTTCACAGTCAGCGAAAATTTAAATGTCTTCGACATTTCGAGCTGTGAGCACTTCTGTAGAAAGAAACGAGGATAGGAATCAGATGGGGAGAAGAAAAAAAATTGAAAGAAAGAAAGAATTAACCAGTTTGGTTTAAAGGTTCGAATTGACGGGGAAGAAGAAAATAGTTGGGGACAAATGTGTCAAGGCACACAACAGTGACCTGCCTAAAGTGCGTGCGCACAAGCATGTATGTGAAGATGTGTGCGTACGCGTACATGTGTGTGTGTGCAAGATCGCGTTTATGTGAATAGGGGAGAGTAGGTTTGTAGGTATGAAGATTATGTGAGAATGTGCATGTTTATATATGAGAGTGTGCGTTTTTTTTGCGTGTGTCTATTTATGCATATGTACGAAAGTGAGCATGTGTACGCGTTCCTGTTATCTCTTGGTGTAAGTTGTGGGGAGATATATATTGGTGGAGCTAGATGGAGGCGCAAAGTGCAAAAGAGATCAAAGAAGTTAGGGGTTGAGAGATGTGGGTGCTTGTCCATGTATATAAGTGGATGGGAGGAAAGGTGAGTGTTGGTGGTGGCGTTGGTAAAGAAGGAATGTGTGTGTGTGTATGCATCTCTGTTCATGTCCCTGGGTGTATGTATATGTTGTGCATCTATATGGTGCGTCTGGTAAGTGCATTGTGTATACGAGTGTAGAAAATGTGTGTGTGCAGTTAGAGGAGGAGTGACAGTGGAAGGTAGGAAGAGTAATAACTCGTGTAAATGTGTGTGGAGGTAACTGTAGATTAAGAGATGTGACGAATTGAGACCATGAGGGGCTGAGGAATGGAGAGAAAATAAATTGCTGCTCTCGATAGATTAAGGAGTCCGATTGGTTTGTGTACGAGACTGATGCGAACACAAACATGTTCTGGCAATGACCAGCCGAGTGGAAGTAGGGCGAGATCGTTGCATCATTGCAAAATCTGATTTCTCGGGAGATGTTCGGCAAACTTGTCAGCCTGTCAGCAAACTTGTCAATCTGTCAGTTTATTGAATATGCAGGGAGTGACAGAGAGAACAGAAAATGCAGAAATTATATCGCTTTAGGTGCAAGTGAATGAATTGGTAGTGTGGTAGGTGGATGCTGGTTGCTGGTAAGTATAGAGGTGTTGGAGAGAACGGGGGAATGTAGCAGCATGGGCAAGTGCAAATGAAGGTTTCAAGTTTGGTGTCAGGAGTGTAAAAGATGCTACGGAACAAATGGTCACTTAATTTATGGGCGCGTTTGAAGGAGTGGTTCAACAAATCGGGCATAGGTGAGAGTGATTTAGATAACGCAGGGTATCCTCGTTGGGTGTAGTGACAAGCGATTATTTGGGAATATTTCTCGAAGTCATTAATGTCACTACATACCCTGCCGAGACAGAAGAAGTACTAGTAAACGGTGGACAATCTGTAGTGAGTAAGGTGGGAGTGAAATAAGCTGGGGTAAGAGTGTGAATCTGTCGGTTAATAGTGATCTGAAGTGGTAGCCGGAACTGATGGAATATAACCGAAATGCCGAGAAACTTCATAGAAGTGTTGGAAACAGAACAGCAGAATTCGAGGGCGGCATGAAAAAAGTGAATGAAAGAGAGGTAGGAGTTGAGATGTTTGCATGAGAGTGAGATCACGACGATACAGTCGTCAGTATGATAACTATAGCTCAGGTGTATAATCACTGTACGCAGAGAATATTTTGGCCTCGACATAGCCGGCAAACAGGTTTGTATTGTTGGGGCCCATTCTCGTTCCTATGACCAATCTCGAGATCAAATGGAAAATTCTAAGGCAAACACGAAGCAATCGAGAAAGAGGACAAGCTCAACCAAACAACCGAGAAATGTAGAGGCGTCAGGTTGAGGATTATGTCGAAGATCAAGGTCGTATTTTAATGAAGGAATAAAAGTGTATAAGGACTTTATGTCAAAGGTAAGTTTGATGTCCGAAAGTTTGGGGGAAAAGGAGAAAGAATTGGAGAGTCGTTGACCATGCTGGTTACATGAATTTGAGAAAAGATGGAAACCACTAGGGGTACGAGGACGAGGTAAAGATACTTAGATGAACATCCTTAATGCATTATCAGAAGTATATTGCCCAGAGGTCGAAACAATCCTACTACCACGGGGTGCTGAAATGTTCCTAGCTTGAAGGGTATCTTGAAATATCTGCTTGGAGGCTCAAAGTGACAGTTCTTTTATATGGTTTAGTAAATCTGAATAAAGGTATGTATCTGAGAAGTGAACATGTCAAATAAATCATAATTACTTGATTCTCCTGTATTTTCTTTTACCCTAAGCCAGAAACTTTCCATCTCCCACCCTCGTAAGATTATATTCCATAAACTGAACATTTTCTCCCCACTTTACACTGAAGATTCTCAAGTGCAAGCCGTGCATGTTATTGACAACGTCTATACCGGAAGACTTTAACCAAGCTCTGTAACCCTAGCAAGGCAGCCATCCCAACCGAGAAGGAGGGAAAGTTGAGCTATAAGAATACACTCTCGCATAAATATTTCATATATTGAGGTGGCTTAGAAGCTTTTCTATTATGTTTGCATACAAGAACTATTAGTTTCAAACTTTGGCACAAGGGCAGTTAATTCGGAGGAAGGGCAAGTCAATTAGATCGACCCCCAGTTCTTAATTGGCATATATTTTATCGGACGCGAAAAGATGAAAGGCAAAGTCGACCTCGGCGGAATTTGAACTCAGAAAGTAGTGGCAGACAAAATAATTCTTGAATAAAAGCCTGAAGACATGCCGCTAAGCATTTTGACCGGTGTGCTAACGATTCTGTCTGCTCAACACCTTGCATACATGAAATACTAAATAACGCATCTCCTGTCTTAAAAAGGTAATGCTTGTGTAGTTTGATAATATTTCTTCTATTAGAATCAATGTGCTCCAGATATAGTCTTTGAATATTACTCTTAAACTACACTCTGTCACTTCCTCTCGGCTGTTCTCTCTCTTTCTGTCTCATTCTCACCCTTTCTCTCTCTGTCTCTCTTTCACTCTCTCTCTCTCGTTCTCTCTTTAAATAGTGATATATATCTATGGCATCTCAGTCCTAAGTGGAACAAAATCTCTAATGTGGTAGACATTAAAAGTAATAGAGAGAAACACCCTAAGTCATCCGTTTCTTAACGGTCGCAAAGTCAGCTCTACTGGAGATCTATTCTGAATTTTTGGTAGCCAATGTCCTCCCAGCCTCTAGTCATTTAGTGAAAACAGTTTTGTTTTACTTTTGATATCATCAGCAAAACATTAGTTCGTGTCTGTCAATATTTTTGGTAAATCTTCCTGCTTCCTGAATTCAACTGATCATCGGACATAGCTTACTGTCTGATTTCAACATCACGAAAGTCGAATTGAGTAGATTTTTCCTAAGATCTATCATCACTTATGTGCCCCCATCGGTATGTTTCCAGACCTCCAATATTTTTATTCTTTTACATCCACAACGTATATGCACCTACCAAAATACTCAATCTACACATAGGATAGGAACCTCTTTCCTTCCTAATATTCTGAACCCAGGCATCATTTACATGTACCACGCACACAGCATTAGCCTAGTGAGACAAATTACAAATGCCCATACAAATAAGGATTTGCAATATATTCTTATATAAAGTCTCAAATAGTTATAACCTACCTATCCGATTCGGCTTTCAATTCAAGTTCGCTACCACAAGCAAATTAATTATAACAAATTGACATGAAGATGTAAACAGACCTTCTATTCTAATTAAAGTATATTTCACAAATGTAAAGTATGGAAAACCAATTAAGCAAAAAACCTTATAAGCGAAATGATATGCGCGTATGTGTTATTGTGTTAACGTCAGTTATTACGTGTGAGCCTCAGAGAGATTGAAGTAGAGTGTATTTATGTTTACAATATATTTTCACATTCACCAAACGTGATTTGGCGCATTTTTCTCGACCAAATTTCCTTTCGATTCCCCCAAAGAAATATCTCTACATATGAGACTCTAGCAATTTACAGGATGACGTCAATCATAAAAAAATACGTTTTATTATTCTTGCATAATATTTGAAAAACACTCAAGATTTTATGCGTATTAGATAACACATCACAGAGACGAAGAAGACACAGGTTGGAATACTGCTTCTATAAATTTGAATGGTTCTAATGTTATAATTCTATGTGCATAATTTTCTGTAATTTATTCAAGAACTATTTAACATTGCAGCTAATAACCGAGGTTTTCTTTACATGTTTAATATATCCAGATATAAGGAGCATCGCCAAACACAATTCATGCATCACTCAAAGCAAAATGTTTTTCTGCTTTATTTCGCTAGAATTTATTTGCTAGAATTTTTCTGGCGTTTATTCTTATCACTGGGAATATATTTTTCCGGAAGAGCATACGACCATGTTATATAATTGTAATTAAGACATGCTGTAAAGTTGTTATTTTACAAATCGATATCAATGTAATTTTTACCCTTGCACATCCCTCTTCAGTTGTATCTTTCGATTTCATTAAATGATTACATATTGTTCCCGGCTCGGCGAACATTCCACACATGTTTTTAAAGCTTTACCTTCCCAGTGCTTTTCACTGTTTGTGGCAGATTAGGTTATGACATTGCGTTCCATTCATCGTCTATACTCATTCACAAAATTATTCTTCATGTTTTTCTATCATACCGCCTTAAACATTTCAACAATTTTATATCCTTCTAGACCGAATCATTTTGGCTTGAAATCAGCTCGCTGATATATTTGAAAGAAGTGTATTTCCTCATGATATATTTGTTTCTTAGCAGATATCTCTTCAGAAATGTGTTTTAATTTCGGGTTCCTTTTCTTTTGTGTGTTGTACTTTTGAAGTACTTCTCCTTAGTGAATATTTAATTTCTTTTTTTATTTTTTTTATTTTGCTGATTTCATTAAGGATTGGTAAATGCGTTCCTTTCATTTTCTATCTTCCTGTGTACGACGCATTCGTCATTCTTCGTACATGTTCTGTTCTGATATTACTCTGTGAATAGATTTATGATGGGAGTGTTCACTTTGCTTTGCACTAAATTTATTGGCTGCTGCCAATATCTTTCAATTGGTGATGTTGGTGTGACTGTTTTCTTCAATTTATATAAGCTTGAAAGCACTGTACGTGAGTTGTAGATGTGTGTGTATGTGTATGTACACGCATGCCTGTGTGTATTTGCAAACATTAAATCATGCATGTGTGTTTCTATGTTTGTGCGTACGAATGCGGATTTACATTTATTTAAACTGCAAGTAGTGCATTTTCAAGTAGCCACTAATATTAACCGTAGATCAGATAGATCATAAATTGTGAGGAATTTCTTTTAAGACGAGCATTTTATATGTGTTCCTTCCTCTCAAAATGTTTACCACTTTTCGAATTGAATTAGTGTGATGAACAACTTGAAATTTGTCTGTAAGTCACACATCAGAGTATTTCAATTTATTTATTTATCATTAGCCATATTGTATCCCATACTAGTAGTGTCCTTCTTATGTACGTGAGTATTTTGAAATTGCTGTGGTATGTTGATTCTGTAGGCGCTGGTAATAGAATATGCTCCGTATTCAAATAAAATTAACTAAATACTATAGTGTAGTGTCTCTAACGTTTAATTAAGCGCGTTATTCCCATAATATATAAAACGCTATTATTGAATTAAGCACCAAACCTTTTCCGTGATCCTTAAAAAACAGTGATTTATATGTCTTATCCTACTTTCTGTACTGCACGTATCTATAAATTCGTTCGTATATTAATCTCTGTGAACTCATATTACGTATAGATATCCACCAGAAAATATAGCAAAGCCTGAAAAACAAAATTACGATATGAGTGACGGTAATATATTAACGCAAATTAAATAATATAACGTGGTAACAAAAAGAACGGTGAAATAAATGTAAATCATTTAACATCCCAAAGTATCGAAACTGATGATTGTAGGAGAGAAATGCGACAGTGGCATCTATAGACAAGCAAATATATAAATACACGTATGTATGTATATACAACACATTTGTGTGTATGTGTTTGTGTATGTGTATCTATATCCCTTAATAAATACTTGATGTATATGTGAGCTACTCCATATTTCATATTCAGATGGGGAATATGTATAACGTACCGTGTCCTATGAAACAGTCTTTCAGATTCATAAGATACTTATTCCATGTGGGGATACCAGAAATGTGGCGATTATAGTACATGGAAATATAACTAAAACACTAAGAACAGTTCTATGTCCTCTTCAATTGTTAGCTGAAATATATTGGTAATGTTGAGTGTTTAATGTATTTTAATGGGGCTAGTTACCAAAAATATTAACAATGGGGATAATCGAATGAAGGAAAAACCTAGTGAGTTAAACTGTACATCTAATAGGCTGAGATGGGCGTTTTCGAGATACGATATCAAAATATTTTCGAGGTACATACAACTTATAAAGGTATCTGACGTCAAGTTTAAGAGATCCCTGTAGTTCTTCTATCTAATGATATATGTTCTTTAAGTAGGAAAAGAGACCTTGCACTCTTTGACCCCTTGCTGTATGGCGTATTTCTCAGTGGTGTGTGAGAACCAGCTCTCTAGCTTTCCTTTTGTTTACGAATTGGCGTAAACCATTTTCCAGTGCAGTTCATGCTTATTTTGGCGCCTTTATTACGCGGAACATGACTGATTTCGCTATCGTAGAATAGACATGTATCTGAGTTCCTGAAGTTGCAGTCTTGCGTGGGTTTTTCTAGCTGCTTTGCTACACCAGTATAGTAAAACTACAATCCATATCGCAAACCGAAGGGAAAAGTATATGCATAAAATGTCTTGCCGTAGTGAGAAACGTTATAGCAAACATTATTAATAAGAAATATAAAATCTCTCATTCTATAGCTCTGAAATGATCTTCCACTTCTGCAATAATAGTCTGGAAGATATTGGCTGTAAATTTATAGCATCATACACATGGACCTGAAGAACAGCCAAGCATAAAATAGAAAGTAAAAATGTAAATGATATTCAACTTTCTCTTTGAATGTTACGAATAGAATGGGGGGAATCCAGTGATTCAGAAAATATTCAAATCATGTTCCCTGAATAATTTCTGCTCGTGTAACCCTAACTTCAAAAGCATCACTTCACGTAACACGACAGAGATGATCGGCCACACTGAAATTACAGGAATCTCAGTAGGATCCAGAAACCTCTTAAAACCTATATGCACGGTTAGCATAGTCGTCCACGCTGTAAGGTTCACATATATCACATATATCAACAGATAAAAACAGAGCTTGTGATTGCAGAAAGAAAGCACATGCTTAATCTATAAAATTGTATCAACCTTATAATTTATAGGTGAGAGCTATTTAAAAAATGTATGCATTTCGTAAAATTTCTGTTATCAAGCTGGAAGGCGTCACTCACAACGGATTAGAGAAGCAGCTTAACAAACATTAGCCTATCATTCTGCTATTCCTATTAATCATACATTTTAGACGACAATACTTAATTAAACATTCTACATTGTTATTCTTCTCTGAATTGATTAAAGGTATGTAAACAAGATCCCTTGAAAATATTCCTCCGACCTTTTAAAAAAGGTGCGTTTTTTCACATTCATTTTGCTTTTTACATTGTTTTCGTTTTATCTCGTACACCCATGCGATATATACAGGTTAAATGTTTCTGAATGTCCGCCGGGTAATGTAAGGCAAACTCATTCCATTACAGCGCTATCTTAGAATGAAGCGAGAATTAGGTCACGTATAACTCCTCTATTCATTAAATGGTATTTATCTCCAACGAAACTGAGTGCTTGTTCTAATGATGCTATTAGCGATAGAACATTAACATTTATACAGACTGTGAGAATGAGTGTTAATGAGTGTATTTGTGTGTATGCGTGTGTACGTCTGTTTATGTCTCTATAGGCATTTTACATAAGTATATATATAGAATTACATATGTACGTCTTATTGTTTGGATTATACATAGATACACACATACACACTTACACGCATACATATACATCGCAGGACTCACTGGTTAGAGTATCGGTCTCACTATCATGAGGTATTGAGTTGGAATCCAGCAGTAGAAATGAGTTGCAACGTCGTTACTGCCAAGCTCTATCCACCTTTGTCTTTCTCTTCTCTAATATCTGTGGCAAGTAAAGGGGAAGCTGGTATGTATGGGTGACTGCTGGTCTTCCATAAAACAACCTTGTTCTGAATTGTGCCATGGAGGGGAACATTCTAGGTGCACTCCCATGGTCATTCATAACAGAAAGGGGCCTCCACCCTTTTGTATGTAAATGATAAGTATGCTTCTATAAAATAACAAATGCGGTTTTCGGTTTTCGGTTTTCGGGTTTCTGTGGCGTATGTGTTCCCCAGCTGGACAGGACACAAGTCCATTGCTGCGTTATTCCTTTTTGCCAGCTGAGTGGGCTGGAGCAACGTGAAATGTAGAGTTTTGCTCAAGAACACAACGCGTCGCCCGGTCCAGGAATCGAAACCACAATCTTACGATCATCATACTGACACCCTAACCACTAAGCCACGCGCCTCCACATATGCTTGTATACGCAATTACATATACGTATATGTATATATTAAACATTTGTAATGGTAAGTGTCAAAGTATCTAAAGCTATAAATAAAATTTTAGATGTAAAACTTCGAACGCGACACTGACGATTCGAACCCAAATCTTCTGTGGGCAAGAGATTGTTTCTATATATGTGTGTGCGCTTGTATATATATATATATATATAAATATATACATGCATACATGCATATATATATATATATATATATATATATACATACATACATGCATATATATATATATAATATATATATATATATATATATATATATATATATATATATATATATATGCATGTATGTATGTATGTATATACAGAGAGAAACAGACAGACCGGCAGTGAAACAGACAGACAGATAGAGAAGAAAAAATAAACATCGAACGTCTTGACGATGGGTATAAAGGTATCAGGAAATAAGAGGATTAGTTGGATAATATTAGAATCTTGAAAGAGAAATTATCTTCCATTTACTGAATTTTTGATAGACGGTGATTTTATCTTAATTCGAATTTTCAATATCAGACTCTAAATACTTTAAGATATTTTATGATACTTTCCAGTGTTAGCTTTAAAAGTTAAAGCCGAATTATATGTTTCCTGGAAATTAAAGAGCACCTGAAAATGGAACAATATTTTTATAATAAGCGAACGGAAGAAATCTAATATACACGCTGGTTATATTACATAACTACATAAGTTATATTAGTACGAAGCATTCTTCAAATAATTTCAAAATTATGCTCCAAAAGGAAATACCTTAAGAAAATTTTAAGCATGGTATTATAAATTAAACGGTAAATTTAAAGACAATATTTTAAATTACAGCAAAATTTCAAGCCAACCGCACTAACCGGATGGTGGAAAATGATTAGAATTGTCACCGTATACTACTTTTAAAATTCTAAACTCATTTTTCTAATAAATTACTGAGATAAATGAGGAAAAATTATTCATAATTGCATAAAATATCTCAACTGCATATGGTTCGTAAGCTAACACAACCTATAAATAAATTTCAGCAAAAACGTCTAGCTAAAATTTTAACTTGATAACTAAATTGCAGGAAAATGCAAGCGAACGAACAAACTTTATGGCTATTGCAATAGAGATGTTGTAAAAAGAACCAGTTTGCAACTCACTTTTCCTTAATTTAGTATTTCCTTTCAATCTCTCTCACTCCTCAATCTCTCAATGTATGTGTGTGTGAGTATGTGTGTGTTTGTGTGGTGTCTGACTGAATGCCTGCGTGTCTATGTGCATGCGTGTGTGTGTGTGTTATTTTACTTACTAGTTCAGGTACATTTGCTGCTACTAGTCTGACTCCTTCTTCAGAACGTGAACATGGACAGCTAGGCCACTTTGACAACATCACCACTGTCATCACTATCATCAGTTCTCCCCTTTAACACCAACGCTACATTTATCATCATGATCATTGCTACAATGACTTTCACACCGTCAACATCTACTATCAACACCACTGTAGGAGGACTAGGATCACAGGTATCAAAAATAATGACACTGCATCAAGAGCACCACCACCTTATACCTCGAACACACTACACTATTATACACTCTTCTCCAGTACCAGCCCCATTCCTACATCGCCGGTATTTCCCCCTACTTGTACAATACAGTCTATGTTACAGTGATAGCTATAATCTCTTCAACTTGCACCAATTTTACACCTCGTTATCTCCTTACTTTACATCTCACACAATTAAACTGTCTAAGTAGGAATTATCTGGCATCCAATGTTCATTGCATTACCATCTCCGGTATCAGCAGCAGATTTAACGTCGCAATGACAACTACTACCACTACATTTAAAACTATCCAACATTAACTCTGCAGCAGTAGTGCCCTGTTAATAATCACACCACAAATCACCAACCTCATAGCGCCATCATCACCAACAATAGTGCTCTATATATGCATCACCTTCACTACCATCTCCTTTATAACCTTCACCAACATAATCAGTACAAAAACAATAACTATCATAGCTATAACCTCCACCAACACCTTTGTAAGTTTCACTCTGATCACATTTACAAATATCGTCCAATTCATCACCAAAATAATCAACGCCAATACATCGCCCTGCCAATTTAATCCCAACCACGACCTCCACAACAACATAACTGCCAATATCCGAAATCACTACAAGAAACCATGTTAAGCTCAAACTCCTATTTACTTCTTGAATGTTACTTCTATCATCACAACTGTTACTACGAGTAAATTTGCGATCATTCGACGTGTTTTACTACAATAACAAAAATGACCAAGTATCTGACCGAGAGCAGTAAAAGTACCTGGGGATGTTGATCCTTGTAGTTAGAACATCCATCGTGAACTTGTTGAAAGATTCGGAATCTAACGTTCTGTGCAGGTACGATTGCGGCTAATGATTATAATTAGTAGATAATCAATTCAGGGTTAAATACTCTCGTTGTGTTGCCAGAGAAATAAATAGAATCCCAACAAATCTATCACAACGGTAGGCTGCAAAAATATTTTGTCGGAATCTTACAAGTCTTTTATCTCTCTGATATGCAGTCTCCTTCCCAGCTCTTTTATTTTTACGATATTTAGAGTTAGACCTCAACAGTCGGAAGGAAATGGATTGTGCTACATAAGTTCTCATTACATAAAACTAGGTGATGTGAAGGTTCTCGAATGATGCGTGCTTCTTGAGAATAGACGGTACACTTTACTACACGGAAGTTTTGGCATAAACACATTTGTGATAATGAAGTGCCGCTCCATCTACAGATTGCATTACTCACTTGCGAACGTACAAGAAATACGTAGTATAGGCGTGAGTGGACTCTTCGTTCCGTTCCTCCCAGTATTTAGATGCGTTGATGCGTATTAATATCCACGGCCTTCACCAGACGTCGATAAACACATATAAAATTTCAAAACAAAACATAGCATCACTACCGTCACCAGCAATAACGCTACAAGCGCCATCATCATCTCTACTACATCCACCTTTATTGGCTCCACAAAACAGAAGCCCTACAGCCAGTACTACCACTACCATAACCATCACTACCATATTTGTTACTGCAGCCAAGCCATTTATCAACACCAACGCCAGTACTTCCATCAGTTACGTAAAAAACACCACCATTATTATATTACCATCATGACTATTGCGACCACTACCATCATCAACATCCGTAACAAAACCACTCCGACACGTACCATCACTATCAACCCCAAAACCACCGACACTAACCTAACAACATCATCTTTACGCCTGACATCTCCGTCACTACAACTACTACTACTACTACTACTACTACTACTACTACTACTACTACTACTACTACTACTACTACTACTACTACTACTACTTCTACCTGCAGTACTATTACCAATACTAACTACCGCCCATACTTCCATAAGTTTCCCTACAAATGTCTTCGACACCTTTCCCAAATCTTTCAGCATCATCACCATCATCATCATCATCATCACAAGTGAAACTTCGCAACAATCACCACCAACTTCCACAGAGAGTATTTCTCTATATACATCGTAACTATCTCAATCACCATTTTCTCTACGGCAAAAAAAAAACTTATCCCCTAAACATCAGCACACTTTTCAATACCTCAATATTAAATTCACCTATAAATGTGGTAATGTGGCAGAATCGTTAGCCGGCCGGGCAGATCTTCTGTGCGGCATTTCGTCACTCTTGACGTACTGTGTTCAAATCCCGACGCGGTCAAGTATAACTTTTTTTTATTTTTAGTTAAATTTATTATGCACCAGTTAAGTACTGCCTTTGATGTAAGCGTCTTACTCCTTCCCCGAGTTTGCTGGCTTTGTGCCAAAATTTGAAACCAGTTTTGACTCTGCATTTACCGCCACGAATACACCAATCAATATTATCATCATCATCACCACCAGCACAATCCCACCATGAATGATGCAACCAGCACCGCCATCAACACAACATCACCAATTTCTCTCTTAAATGACAACTACCATATTTTTATAATCACTATTCTCATCTCTACGCTATCCTCACCTCAACTACAAAACAGACATACACATACATAAGAACACCACTTAAATAACTCAATAACTAAATTCATCACCACTGCAACTCCACCAACGCAACCATCACTAATACAATTAAAACTACCACTAAATACTCCCACTGTAAAACCACTACTACCACAACTACGAGACACTGTATGTTACAGAGATAGCTCTAATCTCTTCAACTTGCTATAATTTTCCACCTCGTTATCTCCTTACTTTACATCTCACAAGCTTAAACTGTCTAAACAGGAATTGTATTATATCCATCGCTGAGTGCATTACCATCTATAGCATAATCACCATCATCATCAGCAGCACACCAACACTATTTTCCACTTTTGTCATCATCTTCATCATCATCATCATCATCATCATCATCATCATCATCATCATCATCGTCGTCGTCGTCGTTGTCGTCGTCATCATCATCATCATCGTCATCATTATTTTCATCTTCATCATGAACTTTATCATCACTGTCATAAATATCACCAACATCATCGTCGCTATCAATATCGTCTTCATCATTATCAGCTTTAGCATCAGCAGCAACATCATCTCCACCAGAACATCATCATCGTTTTCTTTATCACTACCACGATCATCATCATCATCATCATCATCATCAACATCGTAATTATCACTGTGATCTTCAACACCACTTCATCATTTACTATATTAATTATCAATAAAATCAACACCATTCGATCTCATTACCATATCAACTCAATCTGCTTCAGATCAGTGTTGTTATCACCATCATCCAAACCACGGAAGCCAACACAAGTCCATTATAATAATCGTGGACTTCACCATCTTGATATTCAACATTTTTCTCTGCCAATTTATCTTAGTAAATTTTCTTAATTCGATTTTCGTTCTTCGTTTTATTTGCATTATTTTCTTGTTCCCTTAACAAAGTAGATTGTTTTCCTATCACAAATATAAGATCAGGTTCATTTCTCTTGCTGTATCGTTATCAGTCGAAAAGTTTATTCTTTTTTTATCCTATTATGGTTCGTGTAGCTGCAAACAGTTTCGATGTGAGTCAGCAAGCGCAGAGGGTTGATCAAGTATCTGCAGTTGGGAGGAATTTCTCCATGACGTAGATGTGAGTATAAATTTATTGAAAAAGTAAGCGTTGGCAAACGATCAAATCCAATAACAAGGCAGACGTATATACTACGACGCTCATCTCAATAACAATAACTATTCAACACAAACTTCAAATAAAACACATTCCAGAAGAGCCTGAGCCGTAAAGACAACTAAAAAAAAAAAGGAAAGCATTAAATACGGACGAAATTGAAGAACTAAATCAAATAATGTTTCAATTATATGAAAACTTCGGAAAGGATAATTCGAAGCAAATATATATGTATATATATGTATATTTTTTTATGCGCCCTTTTCAAGCTTAGCCCATGGTTTCCCGGTTTCTGTGGCGTATGTGTTCCCCCCAGCTGGATGGGATGCCTGACCATCGCAGGGTTACCAAAGAAATAGGAAGAGAAACAGTGAGAGAAACTTGGGACGAAGGAGTACAACAGGAATCGCCACCACCCCCAGGCGGAGCCGGAGTCTATGTTAGATTTCTCATATAGTTTCTTCATATATTGCAGGGAACGTACAGGCACAAGTATGCAAATATGAAAATAATACTTGTGTATGGTATATTGTGAGTTTATGGAAAGGAATCACACAAAACTCAACAAATTTCCTAAAAATGAAGAAGAGAAGAGATTTTGAAATGTAAGAGCGTTTCAAAATTCTCTTACATTTCAACTTCTTCTCTCCTCCATTTTAGCACACACACACACGCACGCACGCACACACACACACATACACACACACACATACATATATATATATCTTTAGATTTGGTTTGCAAGATTCTTTGAGTTTCATGTGTTGAAGCATATTCTGTTGTGTCTGGGGAGAGTAATTTTCTTTCTGTGCCTTATAATTTAGCTCATTCAGCGGTAAAAATTTCCACTTATTTCTTATTTTTATTTTCCTAAAATTTTCGTTGCGTTTTACAACCGTTTTCAATCGCCGTGAGAGTTAAGACTATTGAAAATTTGCCAGTCGCAACGGAAATTTTAGGAAAATAGAAATAAGAAATAAGTGGAAACTTTTACCGGTGAGTGTGTTAAATTATAAGGCACAAACAGAATCTCCCCAAGCATAACAATATATATATATATATATATATATATACTCTTTACTCTTTTACTTGTTTCAGTCATTTGACTGCGGCCATGCTGGAGCACCGCCTTTAATCGAGCAACTCGACCCCGGGACTTATTCTTTTGTAAGACCAGTACTTATTCTATCGGTCTAATTTGCCGAACTGCCAAGTAACGGGGACATAAACACACCAGCATCGGTTGTCAAGCAATGCTAGGGGGATAAACACAGACACACAAACACATACACATACATACATATATATATATATATATATATACGACAGGCTTCTTTCAGTTTCCGTCTACCAAATCCACTCACAAAGCATTAGTCGGCCCGAGGCTGTAGTTACAAGACACCTGCCTAAAGTGCCACGCAGTGAGACTGAACCCGGAACCATGTGGTCGGTAAACAAGCTACTTACCACACAGCCACTCCTATATATATATATATATATATATATATATATTACTGAATTTTAATTACCTTTTTCTGATGATATCTAAAAAGAAACAGCAATTTTAGCAAAACATTTTCAGCAACACTTTTCAGCTATCAGAGAGAGTTTTAATGGAAAGCCACGATCCCCACAATTTTTTGTTTTTTTGTGCTCGCCTCTGCTTATAACAGTAACAATACCACCACCAACAAGAAGAAGTTTGTTTTTTGCTATTATCTATTATGAAGAGAAAAACAAAAGAAAGACCTAACAACAACACTAATAATAGATATATCAAAATTAATATTTACGAATGTATGTTTATAATTATGTCGTAACTGTGACAATTTCCGTCCCTTACGCTTTCGGTACATCTTTTCGTGTTTCAATTTCTCACTCTCTCTTCACTTTACACACATAATCGAGAATATCAGGATAAATTTCCGAGAATGTCTGTGTCCCTCACTGGCTCATTAGATTCTCAGACGTTAGATTTGAGGTGTGATGCCCTTCCATTAACTGAGCAGCGCTGCGTATTAATTTATGGTTACATTTCATACCCCGACTCTAGACCATAAAGATAGTGTCATCACTGACTCCAATTGCTTATAGCCGTTCAAGGCAGAATTCCCTGCTTTCTTTCTTGAATTGTGTCCACTGTTGGAAAACCAAATGAATCAACTCTTCTTGCTGACAAAATCATTTCACTCTTTTATATAGCATTGTGACCACGATCAAGTTGTGCATTAAGCTCACGCGTTATGAGTGCCTGCAGAAACAACTTCGTGCACTTACTGGTAATTTGTGTTTGTGTTATTAGTTGATTGACTCCCGTTACGTGGTATATACTCAATGCTGGTTTCCCATCTTCAGACGCCTTTATGAGCCTGTGTACATTCGCTATATGAATGGTATCATTGCCGAGAACAATTTGTAGTTTTTGTGAGCGTTGGACAGAGTTCAACCAGCTTTTGTCAATAACACACTAACGGAATTTTGCTCCTGCTTGGAGCACATCATTTATATGCAATGATACACAGAAAAAAGAATTATTACACGGATAGAGATTTTCAACAAAATATGCAGTTTTAACGCCCAGTCTTAATTAGTAAAAATGATATGCCCATTTTGTCCACACTTTCGGCTTAACGCTTGCTTGTAAAATATGCTGAATTTATTTGAAATATCAATTACGATACACAGTATGCGTGTTAGCAAGTATCTTAAAACGATTAAGCTGGTGTATGTTATTATGTAGTACATATCTATTGCAACGCATAATGCTTTAACAATTATATTTACATTCAGTTTATGGGTTGAAATACTTAATAGCATACAAAATGTGCTTAGTATCGCATACAATAGAATGCAACATTCATAACTCTACCACAAATGAGCATATCCCGAGATATTCTAAATGGAAGAAACCATAACAAATTGATGTTTGCCTATTTAATTTATAGAAAACCATGCTTTCCATAGCAGAGACATACAGAACTTCACATTTGTTTCTAACTAAATTTACGCTTTGGCAGGTAGTCGCTAACAGCCCACTTAGAAATTGCAGTATAGCTGCATGATATAATATTGTTAATGACATTTCTTTACGAATATAAAGAAATTATATGAAAAAGACGATTTCATTCAACTATAACTACCATTTCATGATTCCTCAACATTGTACGCTC
>NC_043003.1:73896961-73954461 GCF_006345805.1 Octopus sinensis | reverse complement strand
TGGCTTACGTTTTTAGCAAAGGTCTTCTTCAGAAACAGGGGAACGTCCAATAGAAACGGAAGACGGGGGTAAAAAAAAAACCCTCAAAGATTCACATATGGTTATATTCTGATTGAAATTTCCAGGCATCAGCATGTACCTCCCTATGACAATGTAACTTTTCATTTAATCAAAATCTCCTCGGCCTGAAGAGTCTCCTGTGGTGTACATCTCACTTGGATATTCACCACTTCTGAGGTTCCGCTCGCTATGAAAAGCCTGTCAACCTTGTTCGCCAACCAGGAAATAGAAAAAGAACAGTTTTCAATTTATTGTGCTTTCATATGAAAAAGCACAATCTTCCGTGTCAATAAACCCCCACTGTCTCTGAAAGTTGGTTTTTTTTATGCTTGAAGCTAACTTTCTACCCCCACCTCGATCTCTGGATTTTACCGATTATAGCAGTGCCTCGATCAATTCTTAGTGATATCTGAAGAAGGATTTTTTTGCATTCTGAAATATTATCATTATCTCAGAATATGGATAATTAAATCATAAATATTATTATAGTCCACTCTGCCTTGTTGTGCAATTCAAGACACGTTATATTCTACAAACAATAGATAATGCTCCAAGCGAACTATAATATTCTAATATATATATATATATATATATATATATGTAATATGTTGTTTCACATATGTTGCTATTTTTAATTTCATGTTATTTCAGTCATTTAAAAATCCAATGATGTATAACTTGCATTTAGTCTTGAGTCTTTTTCTTTCGTAACAAACACAAAATTTGTGCCCACAAACCTTATCAAAATGATAACAAGCAAACTATGTTGAGTGATTTTCTCGTATGTGTACAAACTGGGTCACTCTGCCGCAGGAGCTCTACTGAATATTAAGCGGGTCTTTGGTAATCGTTTTGTTGACATCAGAGATGGTTCCAAATCTTCAAGAGATATATCGCCTTGAAAATAAAAAAAAGGGGTTAGCCAAAAGCAGTTATTCGGCATGGTGGATTAAATGCTGTGGTTAAACAAAATCCGAGAACAAAGGTTCAGAAATTTACATCAGAACTCAAAAAATCTCGTTTATTTTGGACACCTGTAAAAGGTCGGAAGATTTAAAAAACCGGCTAGGTTTGTTCCACATGAACTGAACGAGATTCAAAGCAAGAGACACCACGAAACGTGCTCCTTATTGTATTCTCTACTGGAAAAAGACAACTTTTGCATCAAACCAATACTTGTGAAGAGAAATTGATACTCTTTGACATCAGCAGAATAGGACAGTGACTAGATGCAGGAGATTCATCCAAACACTCCCCAAACCAACAATTATATCCTAAAAAGTTAGTGGTTACTGTACGGCTGTCTGCGATGGGAGTTATTGATTGTTCATTTATGCAACAAGGAAAAATAGTAAGAGCAACATTGTATTGCAAGAAAATTGATTGTATGCATGAGAATTTGGAAAAAAAGCAATCCAGAATAGAGATGGCCAAATTTTGCTCAACGACAATGCACGTACTCACGCACCTCAAGCTACGGTCCAAATGTTGCAAAGCCTGTATTATGCGATTTTGCAACATCCTCCCTATTCCCCTGAGACTTTTCCTACTGATCATCGCTAATTTACGCATTTTGAGCACTTCAAAATCAATAACACATTCTTGAAGAGATGATTCAAGCATTCGGAAAGTTTATCATAGCAAAAAGAAATTATTTTTACAGAATGAATATACAACACAGAGATACGTTAGGTAAGCGTTATAAATGAACATGGCTCTTATTTTGGTTAAATAAATCAGTTCCCTGTCACTTCCGAAACATTTAAATACGACATTCCATGCGAAACGACCTAATATATCTTATGTATATATGTGTAAATATATACTTATATATATATATATATATATATATATATATATATATATATATATATATATATATATCTATATATATATATATATATATATATATATATATATACATAAGATATATTAGGTTGTTTCGCATGGAATGTATATATATACATATGTATACACCAGAGTAAGTGCATAAGATCTAAAAAAAAGAATACAGGAGGTAGAGTATAATACCTTATTAATAAAGCTGCACAGACATCACAAAAGCTGTTTTTATTAGACGTTCGCGTTCCCGTTCGTCGCACAATTTTGCTTGGGAATGGGACAAAATATTGTTATATTCATAAATAAACAATTATTTGTTTGATACGCATTTTAAAATGGTTTTGTTTCATTGGTCTTTCAAACTAACGGTTTTTCAATAAATGCTTATATGAAATTATAATTACGATTTCAAAGAGTATTATTATAAAAATCTAAGAAAATCTTAAATCAAAAATTAAATTTAGTAGAAGATAAAAAATAAATTAAGATAAATGTCCGTTTAAAATACAGTCATTTACAAAGAACTAACATCATAAAAATTCATATAGATTTGGTAACACACACGTCTACCAAAATCCTATATATACACATGTACACTAAACATACAAACGATGGCACGGACCTACATACATATACAAACAAATACACGCAAAATATAAATATATAATATACATATAAAAATACATATGTATACGCACATAATATTTTTCCGCGTGTGTTTCAAATATACAACCTCGGTTTCACAAGCGAGAGAAAGAAAGCAATAAGAAATTCAGAGAGTAATAAGTCAAGGGAGAAAGGAAAAAGGAAGAGAAAACAAAAATTAGAAAGAGAAGGAGAAATGGAGATGGAGAAGAAGAGAGAGTTAAATGAGATTGAAATTGGAGTGCCTAAAAAGTAAGCTTGCAAACACACGCACATCTGCATAAATACATAATGCAGGAGTAACTCACATGTGGACACGCATACATATATACAGAGAAAAAAAAACAAATATATATATATATATATATATATATATATATATATATATATATATATATATATATATATATATATACATATATATATATATGTATGTATGTATGTATATATATATATATATATATACATTCACATCAACGTACATATATACACGACAACGTATATACGCATACAAATATGTTAAAAAACAGTCTGATGTATAGAATATCAAACTAAAATGGTTGTACAATAAAATAATATAATTGAATTTAATATAAATATATAAATTTCTAAGAAGCATATAAAAATTTGAAATAATAATTTAAATATTAAATATGAAATATAAGTAAAAATTTAACCTCGGGAACATTTTAATTTAAACTTGTAAAACAGTCGGAGGCTTTCTTAAAAGTCGAATGTAATATATGAAGACGGAATATATACCAGCATTGTAATACAAAAAGATATTTTTGGTGGAAACGCCAAATTTAAATGCGAAAGTCAAAACAAATATTCGAAAGTCAAAGATTCTTATCCGTAAGATATTTTTCAGTTTACAGTTTAAACCTCGTAGCGTGCCTGCAGGTATTTACAACTTCACGTCCTTTGTTCAGTGCTTGTGTATCCCCGAGCAGGATTAAGTCATTTTCTGAGAGGCAAAGTCTGCATTTGGCCTTCTATATGATCCATGTTTATACTTAGCTGCTTTTTTCCAAAATTGTTCAACTGGTGATGAAAGAACGGAGGTTATTTTCCTTCAGTTGCCAGACATGTTTTGCAAGACTTGTAACAATTCTCGGGTTATCGGAAAGAATATTAATGGGAATAAAACCTAGTCTTGAATGAATCTTCCGAAGTGTATGTCTTATATTCTTGTGAGTCATCTGTTTGTAATTTAGCTGCATAAACTATTCCTTTTTCAAGACATTTTCCTTCTAAAGGACAGCAAGCCTTAGCTTTGTAATGTTAGTTCTTCTGGTTACATTCGGCACTATGGTTGCTTGTAATGATTGTTGTGTTATGCTGATTAATAACAGTGGTGACGTTTTTGCAACAAGATAGTTAACATTCAGTGTAATACAGAAAATATGACTAGTTTCACAATGTTTAGAAACCAGTTTTATGAATTCACAACCTAAATTTGTTTTATTGCAACCTTATTTTGCAATTATTGCCAGATGTAGTTTGACCATACCGGATCGCTGTACATTGTATAGGAATTTCGTTATGTAGTTACGGCTATCATTGCTAAAATAGTGAACTTATAACGAATTTAATGTTTTAACTTTAAAACCTTTTCCCGATAGTGCATAATCTGCCTATAATCTATTCAACCGATGGTATAATTATATTCAATGAAATTATGTTTTTTACTGAACTCATATTTTTATATTATTTTAATACAGTGGTGAGTTAAACTCATTCCCATATATCTCCACCACTGCTGCGCAACCAAAAAGAAATACCCCGAATGATGGGAAATTTTCAGTGGTCCAGGAATATGTTAAGTAAAAAAAAAAGATTTAAATTTACATCGTAAGATCCACTTCAAATTAACTGATTAAAAGACAGGGTTGTAGCATCATCAAAAACTAAATAAATCGATAAGGGAGCACATATCACAGGCAGTCAAATTCCAGGGAGAACTATTGAACAACAGGGAGAACATGAACAACATTGAGAAAAAACAGTATGAACAAGAGAGAAACAAACATAACCAAATTTGCTGCAAAGATCTTGATACAGTATTCTATCCAAATATATCCACCTCTTCCCCCTTGTTTGTTGTCTTCCTGTTTGTCTTCCTCTCTCTGTGTGAGTATATACGTTTATATATATATATATATATATATATTATATATATATATATTATATATATATATATATATATATATATATATATATATATTATATATATGTATATATATGTGTGTATATATATATATATATATATGTGTGTGTGTGTGCGTGTGTGTATGTGTGTGTGTGCGTGTGTGTGTATAACAAAGTATTTTGAATTGTTGTACAACAAGCCGCAGAATTGGAGTCTCAACCAGCTGGTTTGCCCTGATATCTGCTCTGAATAACCTATTCTGGTTGTAACTCTTTGGTCGTATCTTACTATATTTGCTTTCTTTGCAACGAGACACAGTTTCAGTTCCTCCATCACCACTTTCAGGCCCTCTCTTTCAATATCATACTTCCTTTTCAGCCCTCAGTATTTTTGCTCGCCTTTAAGCGCTCCTTTCCCTTGTAGGTCTAAGATATAAATTTCCTTCGAGAGCATATCTAACCCTGATTATATTCTACATTTCCATCACGGTTATTTTCTTTTGTCAATCCCATTATATTCTCTCTTTCTTGACATCAACACCCATCTTTTCTTCTACAGCAATACTAACTGCCTTGATCAAATTATTTGTTTCTGTGATGTTGATTGTTCTTGTGTATTTCAGAATAGCATTGACATTTTTCGTTTCTAGGTTCAACTTAACGTTGCAAATAATGTCGCCATCGTTCTCCTGTAGTCTTGCATTTTGTTCATCTGTCATGTCGCCATTAGTTTTATTGTCCTCTTTTAGATCATCTTTACCTCTCTCATCAAGTAAACTGCCACTGCTCCTTTCTTCTTCTTCTTCTTCTTCTTCTTCTTCTTCTTCTTCTTCTTCTTCTTCTTCTTCTTCTTCTTCTTCTTATTATTATTATTATTATTATTATTATTATTATTATTATTATTATATTATTATTATTATTATTATTATTATTATTATATTATTATTATTATTATATTATTATTATTATTATTGAGTGACGAGCAGAGCATGCCATCGAAGTGACACTGGGGTAAAATATACGAAGCCCAGTATACCCATCATGACTACCCGTCTGATAAGGGTACACCAGGCACATGCATCACAACCATATGTGCGCGACATGGTGATCTCATATCAAGATAAACAGCACATGACCTTGCAGATTATTATTATTATTATTATTATTATTATTATTATTATTATTATTATTATTATTATTATTATTATTATTATATAAAATATATTAATAAGCAAGTGTTTAATTTTGTCCCGAATAATAATCTTATGTTTAATTGACAAACTCTCTATATGTCTTCCTGGGTGTCATCTGTTCCATAAAATGCGTCGCCCACATAACTAGAAACGTATTTACGGTACTATTTAGCGCACAGCAGAGTTACATGGGCTCCTGCTTTGAGAAGTTACTGTCTGCGTGGGCGTGTGTGTTTGTGTGTAGGAGGTGGATTCTCAATTGTTTCACAGCAATTGACATTCACATCAATAAGGAGTAGACGAAAATTTACTTGTCGTATTGTTATGTATTCTACACTTACAGCATCTCCGGCAAAAATGGCACGGGTCTATTTGTGTGCTCCGGATGCTTAACAACCACTTGGTTCATGGTTTGATCACGCTGCTCGTCTCATTGAAAAGTTTTTTTCTTTCACACGAATGGAGTGAACACTTGATCTACAACTAGCACCAGGAATAATTTGCTTAAAATAAGAACCTACACACTTCAAAACACACTGTCTCATCTCATTATGAGATCAATAATATTTAAACAAAACGACAGAATTCTTATATTTCTAACATAAATTATCCGGTTTGTTGTTTCAAAATAACAAAAGAGACTGCTTCACTGCTGCTATGAGATTTTCAAACGCATATTATTTCCTTTGCATCCATACATATAATAGAATATACAGAAAGTTTTCTATTGATAGCTATCATTCTTCATGAAAAAGCAATAGACACGACAGAATAGTTGTACAGAAACCAGCTAAATTGCTATATGAATGTTTCTGTTCATGTATGGTTATATGAAATATATCCCAGCTCATACTAACAATTGGCCATTACTTAAGACAGAGAATATATTTGGCAAGATACTAATATATCCAAAGTAATGACAGTTGATTTGCTTCGTTTTTTAATGTGATATATCAAATGTCTGTCACTTCATCAAAATATTATTACTTTTGTGTCCGGTCATCTCAGAAAAATGAATGATACCTACGTGCAAGACTCATTAATAATGTTCAGCATTATTGAGGGTAAATGTCATATTTATTTTTCGGTTATGTCTTTTCAACGTAATAATATATCATATAACAGGAAAACAACATCTAAACATCTGTCAACTAAGATTAACAGTGCGTGTATTTACGTATGTATGTATGTATGTATGTATGTATGTATGTATGTATGTATGTATGTATGTATGTATGTATGTATGTATGTATGTATGGGTGTATGTATTTATCTATGTATGCATGTGTTTGAGTGTGTGAATGTGAGTGTATGTGTATTAATATTGTAATGTAGGTTTTCTTGTTTTCTTAAATCGCAAATCTAAGACTTATTGAAACAGTTGAAGATTGAATCTATTATTTAAGCGACAACTCTTTGCGATTATATCTGTTCTTGGCTTTAGTATGATTTGATAACCTTCATTTTCTCGTTTAAAGTTGCCGTCTATTATATTCAATTCCTTTACACTTCATATATGTTTTGCAGTATCTTTGAATGTCGGTGAAAAATATTATATGGTGTCAATTTCCCTTGCATATCTTGGAGCAAAGGTATTTTCTGAGTAGTGTGCTACTGTCCAACCTGTGTACGTGTCCCAACCAGATTAGAATTTCTATCATAGAATGCAGACAAGCAGGTCAGAGAATCTCTTCCTTCCTTGTGTCAAGCATAGATATAGTCATAATTTGTCGTGGAATGACGCTGATTTATACAATGCAGCAGAGTATAAGTAAAGGCACGAGCTATGAAGATTCTAGAGCAAGATATGGTGAATATTTCCGATTCGCCAACGAGATAATAGAAAGCAGTTTAACTGAAAACTTGTTTAAAATGTATTCTCGGAAGTTATATTTGCATTCAGAGCCTCAGCAAGCGTCATAAACACACGTATAACTAAAACCTGAATTATGATAATTTTAACAATCATAAAAGACAAAAAACTATTCGATTATAGAGCACATAGCATATTTTGTAGCTCCTTAATTTGTAGTCTTCGTATCTCACAGACACATGATATCATGTTAAACTTTAACACTTTATTTCAAACGTTAAAATGGTGAATATTTGAATATCCTTACATCTATATTTGAGAAATTTCCAATGACAGCTGGCTACATTAATTTATTTTACACGTAATATACTTGCCTTACGTTTAAAGAAAGTAACATAGCGAACAATTACCAGTTTTATTGCGTTCATATACATTACATTATGTGACTAGATATTGTCAGATGCTTTACATTTTATGTGAATTTATGCATGT
Source organism: Octopus sinensis (assembly GCF_006345805.1). Taxonomy (NCBI): domain Eukaryota; kingdom Metazoa; phylum Mollusca; class Cephalopoda; order Octopoda; family Octopodidae; genus Octopus; species Octopus sinensis. Next base: position 73,946,265 of record NC_043003.1, on the reverse strand, counting down.
ATTATGTATTTCGCCTATAAAAGGAAAAAAAAATAACGTATGGTGTTTCTGCAGTTCCTCAGCAACAAATGATGTGTTAATTGTTGTGGCGACGAGACATTCGAAGCTCACGGTGGATGTTGTTAACATGGATGTCTTATTGGCTTCCGTGTTTCAATTGCAACGACAACTACAGCAGCAACAAGAACAACAGAAACAGAAATAACGGGTACAACAGCAACTGCAACAAAAACACCATCAAAATCAACTGTTCTTGGAATTCGTGTTGCAGTGAAAAACACTTCAGGTTCGTTTTCGTCAGACTCGGTTACTATTTCAATTGAAGAATCCACATATAATCCAGAAAAAAAGGGATTACTTTTTCTGAATACTTCAGAAGGTATGAATGGGTCTCCAAAGAAGAGTGTAATAGCTAGACGGACGAAAACAAGATACGTTTTCTTTGAAGTAAATTATCAGCAGCAAAATATGAAAAGTTTTGTAATTACATGTTGCCGAGAAAAACGAACCGAAATTTGTTTCGAGAAAACAATTTAGCTATTATCTGAAATATCACTATTTGATATTCGCTGTGAGTGTTTGAAATTGGAAGATAAAAACAGAAACGGAAGATTTCGTTACGTATATAGGAATCGTAAATAGAGAATGTGAAAAATTTAAACTCGACGTCATCTCTCGCTTGGAGAGAAAAGCCTTAACTAATCCAGATACATACACACAAGCACACACGCACGGACACATACACACCCACACACGCGTGCGCGCGCTCCCACACGCACACCCACACACATATAGTATGCATGTATTTATGTGTGCATGTGCGTATGTATGTACGTGCTCTGATCAATAAGTATCGGGACTATTGCCACAGTAACGAAGCTGAAGCTCGCAGTGTTAAGCTACTTGTAACTGTTACATCTTTAACTCTGCTGTGCAAGCGTCCTCATTTTAATGTTCTACCTCACTTACGCTGGAAGGAAGGTGAGTAGCGTATGATCGTCGCATTGACAATGACAGAGAAAGTTGAGCAGAGAATCAGCAAAAAATGTTGTCTAAAGCCTGGCAATACCTGCACAGAGGTCTACGAAAATTTTTCTAAACTTTACATCATTCTCGACACAATAAAAAAAATCGTGTACAACCCGAGTACCTTTTTGGACAGCTGAAAGCAGTTTTAGCACAAACTTGGTAGACATGCGTCTCATAACCAAATCTGTAGCTGCACCTGCAGAGATTTATCTCATACGATCAAAACAGGTTTGCAGTGGCTCGAAGGTAATGCGAAATGCAAATTGAGAACCACCTACGTATTTTCAGTCGCAACAGATAACTTCTGCCAGACCTGCGATAGAGCTTCCCAGCAACCATGACACAGATCGGCGATAGCCGGACACACTGTGACCCGTCTTCTTCACCCACTTGTTGACCCTGGTCATCGTCGACAAGAACGGACGATCTAATGCTTATAGTATGTGTGCGTGTGTGTGTGTGCCTATATGGGTGTGTGTGCATCTGTGTGTGTGTTAGATACTCACTTACAGACAGACGAATGTTAAGTTGCAGCATAAATTCACTAAGAATTTACGATGTAGATGTACCGTTTAGTTAACATCGAAGCGTAGCTAAATTTCCTTGAAGAGGAGATAACTTCATCTCTCCTTGAAATGGTTTTTTGCTTCGAGAATATTTCGCTTCATCTTTTTGGGAGTTTTGTTTTTCCACCAAGTTGGCCTAGGTAGTAATTTTATCTTCATTTTTACCTCTATTTGTACAGAGTTAATGTGCGTGCAGCCAGTAAGACAAATTAGTCGACTACTGCGATTCCAATGCTTACTTTCTTATCGGCCATAAACAGCGACTACATATAATATTACTGCTAAAACATTTCTTTAGGATGTACCTTTGGGTGGGGGGACTCATTGAAAAATAGTCGATTGTTCATGCTCTCTGGGCGCAGAATGTATAGCAATAGGCCTCCCCATGAGTTGTGTTTAATAGCTGTCCTATCAGATGTGCGCATGTATATAGTCAAAAAAGATACTCTCTTTATGGAGGCCATCGATCTAATAAGATGCATGAGATGCAAGGCATACTTCTATGACCAAGCTACAGCACCCATGAACGCAAAAACTTACATCATCAGATCCAGAAAGTGGTTTCTGTCCAGAATCAAAGAGGTAGCTGCCTTCAAAGCGGACCTACTTGATAGCAACTGCAAACTGAGATTTTGTAAGTACTCCGATCCTTTTAAGTACAAGCAATCTTACGATATACGCCTCTCCTTAAAAAATCAGATTGAACTTTAGTGTTACCTGATAAAGCAAAAACAAAAAAAGAGAAAAAAACTTATATACAGAAGATGCCATTATGCCTGATAGGCTCTTTGCAATCAGCATCGCATGAAATTATAGACAAGCCTCACAGCCTTATCGAAAACCAAATTAAAATCAATCGATTGTTAAAACAGCCTATTGCATTTAAATACCTGGTGCAGTGTTACTAAATGGATATTAAATGTCCTCGAATAAAGATATGTTTGACTCCAATGCCCCTTATTACAACGAAGCTTTGCTTAGCCACCCTGTTTCAGTACTTCACCTCTTACATACCCGGACCTAAAATACACAAAACAAAGCAGCACCGTAAGGTCCTTTGGTTGCTTTAACCTCTCTCTCTGAACGTGGAAAGCTGCATAGAATGCATCTTCCTTAAATTAGCAGATAAGCATTTCACGCAATCCCATATTTACGAACAATTATCTAAGGGTCTCATTCAGCTGTGCACTAACACCCAGTGTAAAAGAGATTTTAGTGGATGCCCCAAAATACCACACAGAGGCAAGATGCTCATTTAGGTTTAATAGTGATTGCCCAGTAGGAGGTGGATGCGACTCTGAGTCTGTGATCTCTGAGGCGGTGTCCTGACGTAGCAGCAGCAACAGCAGCACTGACATCATCGGCAGCAGCAGCAGAAGCACCAAAAGCGCAAGATCACATACGCAGAAATAGGTTGGAACAACGGAGAGCCCCATTTGCACTGCAACGAAATAACCACAAGTCCTTATTTAGGATCCCAAAGAGGCGCAAATTTACGGCGTTTAAAACAATTTGGAACACCATACAAAATGAAATCGAGGCTCCTGGAATCTGGGCTTTGGTTCAACGGAAGAATTCTATACAAATTGTGAACGGCCGAGGGGACAAGGATCCTATAACTTTTGCTTGATCTGGTGCCTTCATATATTCAAAAAGTGACTATTATAGTCGGTGCTTTCATGGTGAAAATTCGCATTAGAATGGAACCGCTCAAGGGTAGGTATTCCCGTCTCTCCCAGAAGGTGTTTTCATATTAGAGCATCCCAGGATCAGTTCCTTCCATGTAGGAATTACCAGAGTAATGTCCTGGAATATGAACGCACCTCATCATACTAAGCACCAGCAGACGATCGACTATATCTCTGAATGCAGTAGACTAGCACCAAGAATATTTGTTAAATGATGATATTGTTGCCATTATATGGAGAGAAATTTCCGAAAGGTAGGTAAGCTGCCCATAAGTACTACCTTGTGTAATACAGTCGAATTCAGTACAGTACATGTTTTGGTCAATCTGCCGCACATATAAGCAAGTAACAATTGATGAAAACGTAAGCCACAACGAGTGACCCACTGTGTCGAAATAACAATCTTTTGCAGTTTCAGATTTCGGACTGATAGAGATATACAGATTAACTGATATCATAATTTGAAAAGACTTGCCTTCTGATTGATGTTGCAAGCTCAAAAACGTATCTCTGAAAAAGTTGAAAACTTTAAAAAGGTGTAAAGACCTGGAGATTGAAACCGGAAATGAAAGAATAAATCATCTCAGAAGAGCATTACCTATTATTACTGTGTCACTTGGAATGCTATCAAGAAGACCAAACAAGTATGTAGTCCAATTCCCTGACATACCCGAAATAAGTGATTTACAAAAGTTCATATTTTGGGGTTTCTCACATACTCTATATAAAGTCTTCACCAAGTAAATGCAACCTTAATTACACTCAGTATATTTTTTCAGGAACTTCCGTTTTTCCGGTTTCAAGGCACATTACCTGTTAGCATTTCAGATGCAAAATCTTACTGCCCCTTCACGTAACATGTTATGACTTGGATTCAACGGGTATTTATTCAAATATAATCAAAACATCATAAATTGTCCATATCAAAGTTAGGTTAAGTCGACATTTTATCAAAAAATTAGTATAACTCTCGAATAAGATCCATTGTTAAACCAGAGTCGATTCATTTAATTATGCCCCAGCAACGATTCATGAGATTAATGCTACTACACCATTCTTTTAATATCACTTATATATTTATATTCTGCCAAGTTTACAAAAATGAATATTTCCTTTTTTTTTTTTTTCAAGCAGCAAACATTCTGTCAAGAATATGACGCGTTAATATAGAAACCTCCTGTATTTCGCCATATTATTTCAAATTCGTCTGTTTTCTCATATTGCAATTCAGCTTCTCGCGTTCAATTGTATTGATAAACTCTGTCCCGAAGGCTGAAACGGAATAACAAAATTGAGTACGAACAAAGAAAGGAAAAAAAAACTGAATATAAAACTGTCATATAACTGATGAATAAAAAGAAAATTAATGTAATTTTAGGAAAAGAAACAATATACAAATGGGAAACATTTTTCTAGCGCTAGTAGCATTTATGAAACATTAGATATTACTCTGCCCCGGGGATACAGGCAATGTGGAATCGATAAAAATATAACTACGTGTCCTCTTGCTCTTTGAATTGATCCAAGAATGGACATGAGAAAATTCCACTTATGGTCAAAATATGAACTGCAGGTCGTTTTCCTTTCACAACTTTTGGGCACAAGGCATTTTTTTTTTCAATTCTGAGGAATCATGAATTTAGATATTTCTGAATCAATATACTCGATGGATCTTTCCTCTAGCATCAGTGCAACACCAGAAAGCAATATTATTCATAATCATATCAGCTCATCAGCACTAACGGTATCGTTACTATAACCATCAGGCACAAAATATTCATCAGCATTTTTTTACATTACTGTGAATATCATAATCGTAAAAAAAACCAGCTAAACAATCGCTCCATTTTCATAGACAAAACGTCTTCATCATGAACATATTAATATTATTACTATTATTATTATTATTATTATTATTATTATTATTATTGAGTGAGAGAGCAGTGCATGCCATCAAAGTGACACTGGGGTAAAATATACGGAGCCCAGTATACCCATCATGACTACCCGTCTGATAAGGGTAAACTAGGCACATGCATCACAACCATAAATGCGCGACATGGTGATCTCATATCAAAATAAACAGCGCATGACCTTGCAGGTGGGGCCCAGTTAGAATTTTCTTCAGGTCGAGTAGCCCATCCCCCTCGAAAGGTCCCTGGATAAGGGTTGTGTAAGGATGTTGAACGAAACACCCATGTTTCCAGAGGTGAATTATTCAAACCCCAAAGAATCCCTCTCAACACATGGCTATGATGCTCCCCCATTACTTCTGCTCGTGATAAGAGATGCACATATCGTCAGCCACTAAGGGACATGCTCAACTGGTTAAAGTCAAACAACTGACAAGCAAATCTGTGGTATTGAGTAGAATATTTGCTGTAGCCCATCTTTTATACCAAGAGAAACAATGTACATGATAACACTTTCAATCGGTTAAAATCAGAAGCCATGAGAGCCAATGCCTGATACTTATTATTATTATTATTATTATTATTATTATTATTATTATTATTATTATTATTATTATTATTATTATTATTATTATTATATTATTATTATTATTATTATTATTATTCTACGTTTGACTTTTGCTTTATGTCTGTACAAGTTGGCTCCAAGTCTCACCCAGAGACCTCAAGAGACAACAGGTTGGAAGTTCTGTACCATATATTTGGGTTTTTTTTTTTTTTGGTGTTGTACTAGTGAATGTCTAATACATAAAAAAAAAGTTTGTTTTAAACCTTGGGATTACATAGAGAGTATTTTGCGTAGGATATGAGCAGTTCCCATGAGCACTATCTTTTGAATTTCTGCCATTTTGGGGTTTCCTGGTATCTGAGTTAGGTAGGAATCAGTCCCTTTCGCTATCATTCCCAGGGCACCTATGACAACAGGTATTGTTTCCACATTTTGCTGATTTCTATTTCAAGATCTTTATATTTGCTCAGTTTTTGGTAGTTCTTGACAGATACGTTTATATCGATTGGGACAGTCATATCAATGAGGAGGCATGTTCTTTGTCTGAAGTCTTTCAATATAATATCTGGCCTATTTGCATCTATCTTCCTGTCAGTTTGAATGGTGAAGTTCCAGAGGAGTGAGATGTGGTCATTTTCAAGCACAGGAGGTGGATTGTGTTCCCACCAGTTTTTTTCATGGGGCAAATCCAGGTCTTTGCAAATTACCCAGTGAACATATTGTGCAGCTCTATCATGCCTACTGAGGTACTCTGTAGGCGCTAGAAGACTGCATTTCGAGACAACATGGTCAATGGTTTCATTTTGTTATCGGCATACACGACATGTTGGGCTACTGCCGTTCTTTAATATGTTGGCCTGGTAGTTTCTTGTTGGTAGGCATTGATCTTGAGGTGCTATGATAAACCCCTCTGTTTCAGATTTTAAGCCAGAGGCCATTAGCCATTGAAGGGTCAGGGCTTTGTCGATATCTGCATTATTCGCTCTCTTTGGGTATTTGCCATAGAGAGGTTTTTCTTGCCATTTATTATTCAGAATATCTAAGGCTGCAGTTTTGGCACGGGTTTTCATGCGCCTAGCTTTTTCTGTGCTTGTTTCTTGTATATGTATCTCTAATTCCGAAATTGGCTGTATTCGGAATTCACTTAGATATTCCTTTGCCTTTTTTGTGACTGAGTATGATGCTTTCTTGTTTTCATGTTTTGAGACAAGTTTTAATATCCAGTCCTCAGAGTTTTTCAGGTAGGTGTCTAGGCCAATTGTAGCAATCTTCATTGTTATTGCCAGTTGCAAAAGACCACGGCCTCCCTCTTTTCTTGGCAGATAGAGTCGTTCATTCTATGCATTGTCAACAGTTTCCTTATTTTTCTGTCGAGCTGACATATTTCAGTAATTGACCAGTTAACAATATTGAAACTGTAAGTCACGACTGGTATGGCTAATGCATTGATCGCTTCGATCCTGTTTCTTGCATTCAGCTCTGTCTTGAGTATTGCTCTCACTCTTCGATAGCATTCTCTCCTGATCCTTTCCTTCATCTCTGAATGCCTTATTCCGTTCCCTTCAATTACCCCTAGGTACTTGTAGCTATCCGCTGGGTCTAGTTCTTTTATGACACTCTGTTGGTCAAGTTTAACGTTAGATGTTTCTGTCATTTTTCCTTTGATAAAGGTAGCCTTTGCACATTTATCGAGGCCGAATTGCATTCTGATGTCGTCACTGAATTGTTTGACTATCGCTAGTAAGCCCTTGAGTTGTTGATCATTTTTTGCAACAAGCTTTAAATCATCCATGTAAACGAGATGATTTATATTTTTATGAAACATTTTATACCCGTACTGCGAATCATTGAGCAGCTTTCAGAGAGGTATTAAGGATAAACAAAAGAGGAGTGGTGACAGTGAGTCACCCTGGGAAATGCCACACGAAATTTTTACATCACCAGCATTTAGGGATTCATTGTCACTGTTCAGAGTTAGTGTGGTTCTCCATGATCTCATATTTACAGTCAAGAAGTTTCGCAGAGTAGGTGCTATCTTATACATTTCCAGGCATTTCCTAATCCAGCTATGTGGTAGGCTATCAAAAGCCTTTTTATAGTCTATGTGTCGTTTGTGACAATCTTCTAAGATCATCTTATTGATGAGTAGTTGGTCTTTACAGCCGTAGGATCCACGTTTACATACTTTCTGTTCATTAGGGAATATGCTGCTGTCTGTTAAAAAACTATAGGTATATTCCGTCAGGACAGATGTTAGTGTTTTGTACATAGTTGTTAAGCAGGTTATGCGTCTATAGTTTTTTGGTTCATTTGTTTCTTCACCTTTTGGAAGCAAGAATGTTAACCCATTAACTAGCCAAGTAGGCATCCTACTAGGGTGTTGCAAAACATCATTGTACAGTTCTGTTAGCAGTTCATGGCTCTCTGGGAAGGCATTCAGCCAGAAGTTAGGAATTTTATCCTTTCCTGGAGACTTCCATTTGCTTGACCTCCTGAGAGCAGATCTTATATCTTCTACCTTGACACCCTCCCACTTTTGCTCTTCTAAGGGGTCCAGTTCTGTAGTTATTCTGTCAATCCAGGGGGCCTTTTCGTTGTGTGTCTTTTCTTCTGCCCAGATTTTATTCCAAAATCCACACTACACTTTTGATGGTACAGACCTTACAGTAAACGCTGTTTTTCCTATCTTCCTGTAAAAATTCTTGGTGTTATTTTTGAACATGTTGTTGTCCTTGAAAAATCTAACACGCTTTTCATACCTCGCTATGCGGGCAGCTTTGGCAGATACCTTTGTTTGATGGTTTCTATGGTGGCATCAATATCAAGTATAGTTTCCATATTGTATTTTTTCAGTAATTTTTGGGTTTTTGTAGGTTTGGTAGTCTTGTGAGCCTTAAGGTTTTTCAAATATTCAATGTCAGATCTAAATATTTTAATTTGTTGTTGCAGACGCTCTTGCCAAGAAGGCTTTTTGTGGGAATGTTGCCGTTTTCTAACCTTTACACCACATAGGATCGTTGAGATTTTCGCGGATGCATAGTATAGGTGGTTGAGGTTTGTATAATAAACATCATTAGCTGAAATTATATCCTTAAGTGCAAGCCGGATTTTACCAATTATTTTCATGTTTTGGTTAGAGTTGCGGATTTTAGGAAGTGTATCACGTTCATACATGCTGGTTTCTTTAATTTTCAGCCATTCAATCATGATTTGATTTTTTAGCTCATGTAGTTCTGTTGGGTCAATATTTGTGTGACTTTCTTTATCTATTTGATGCTCATCTGTCTTAGTGTTTATGATTGGTTCAGGGAGTATTTCACTTTGCCTATCACTTATACTAACTCTTTCAATCCACTCTTCGTTTTTATCAGCCCTGGGCTGGTCTATAATTATTTCCTCTGTATTATCTTCTCTAGCTGCAGCTTCGTTCATTTTATCCGATATTGCTTGTCTAACCTGATCAATCTCTAATTCAGTCAGTAATTTTTTTTTTATAATGTTTCATCTGACGTTGGCAAGTTTGTTACTGTCTATGTAGGGTCTTACTTCAGGATTACGTTGGCAAGTTTGTTACTGTCTGACGTTGGCAAGTTTGTTACTGTCTTATTAGTATTTATTATTATTATTATTATTATTATTATTATTATTATTATTATTATTATTATTATCATTATTATTATTATTATTATTATTATTGGTGTTGTTATTGTTGTTGTTGCTGTAATTATTATTATTATTATTATATTATTATCATTAATATCATTGTTGTTGTTGTTGTTTTTGTTGTTGTTTTTTTTATTATTATATTATTATTATTATTATTATTATTATTATTATTATTATTATTATTATTATTATATTATTATTATTATTATTATTATTATTACCTACGCGCCTAAGCGAAAGCAGAGTATTTTAAACATTCGTTTTTCTATCTCACTGTGTGTTTACAAAATTACCGAAAAAGGCCGAAATCATTTTCACAAAATTTTCAGAAATACTCATTGAGTGAGTGGCTTGAAATGATAAACATGTGGTTTGATTGTCTTGAAAGGTACATAAATATATACATAGATATGGGACTCTGCGTGTATCTATGTGTGTTTCTCTGAGTGTGTGTGAGCGCGCGTGAGTGCATGTTTACAATAATTGATTCGTGGGTTTCTATTATTTAGGACCTGATTTCTTAATTTCACCGGGGCATAATTACCTATAATAGTAATTATATTGCAATTTATTTTACTATATATTCTATAAGTATTATATTTTGTTCACTTCCTTATTTTTATTTTGTTTACTCACATATTGCAAATGGTAATTATATTGCAAAAAATTGCAATATATTCTATAAGTATTTCATTTTGTTCACTTTCTTTTTCACAAGAATAGACCATCGTCCGCGTGTGTATAGATCTTGGTGTAGCAATGCGTGTAGGCATATGTGAGTACATACATATATAGCTACACACACACATACACACACACACACACACACACACACACACATATATATATATATATATATATATATATATACGTAAATATATACATGTTATGAGATTGTCTATGTGTGTGTGTAGTGATGGATTCGAAGATTTCGTTTATGTACAAGTTTCTTTCTTAATTTCTTATATTTACGAGTTGTTTTCTTAAATTCACCTGAAATGGTGATACATAAACATTTAATTCACTTCACTTAAAAAGCATGGGCAAGGAATATATTGTAAGGCATCATAATTTGCGAAAAAGTTATGTGTGCGCAGCGTATACATCGCGTCCTGTCCATCTGGGGCGGGGATCATACGCCACAGAAACCGGGAAACCGAGCCCATGTGCATAGCTAGGCTTGAAAAGGGCGCATAAATAAATAAATAATAATAATGATTATTATTATTATTATTATTACGTATAACGTAAGCGGCAGCACGCCATGCATAATGTTTCCTTTACTTTTTGAATTGATCTTTTGCCGAAGTGGATCTTGCCTTTCGTCCTCTCAGGGCCGATAAAATATACACCAGTTGAGGGCATTGCGTTGCGTTATCGACTTACACCCCGTATCGATTCTACTGGCCTTCTGCAAAATGTTTGAGACCAATATAATATAAGATTATATATATGTAGGAAGGCATACATATCTAAGTAATTTACCTTGTGCCTCCTCCTCCTCTTTCTCGTCATCTGCATCAGTTGCATCTCATCTTCGGGTTTAATTAGCACGTTCGCGTTCACATAATAGCGCCCCATCATATTACAGTATAACTTACCAGACTATGCAACAGCAAGTCACACGAGAACACGGTTACACTTTTCACAAGCCAGATATACTAATTCTAAGAATTTTTACTTTTGCATACACTGAACATACCGAACATGTACTGGCAAATGGTAGGAGGGCTTTAATACTTCGTACGAGTAAGCAGCGCAGTTAGACTTATTGAAATGCGCCATCTCATTAACACATATATACGTACTTTCAGCCAGTTACCCTTGCATGAATTTCTTCTCTATGTAACACATATATACTGCACAGATACATGACATGTGGCACACTTTAAACTTTTATATCTCTACCATAGTTTAAACCTATAACATCATACATGAATGCACTTTTGTGAATGCATCTTTGGGTTCAGAAACTGAAACTCCTCTTACACTTCCACCCTGTTCCTCTGTCTCTCCCTCCTTCTCTTTCTCCCTCGCTCCCCCCTCTATCTCTCCCTCTCTCCACTGTTCCATTTCTCTTTTTCATTCAACAATTTCCGTTTATGATTCCTATCACTCTCTTTTCTTTATTAGTCTTAATCCCTATTTATCATCCTCAGTTCCTCTTTCTCCCCACATATTCGCAAGATTACACAAAATCTTTCAACTCTTGCATTTCGTCAAACTCACTTTCAACTTATTTTTACGCTACGATTGCAATGTAAACAGACGTCGTAAATTCGGTGTCATTTCAAATGCTTTCTCTCTTAGTTCTCATATATATCTCACTTCTCTATTATAAACGACATGCCTCGAAATAGTAAATCATGTTCTATACATCTCAGTAGCTAATTTGTCTTCATTTTGAACATTTATTTTCACTATACCAGTTATGTTAGACATGTTTTGCATTCGCTTTATTTTATAATCTCCCTCTAAGAAGTTGTAGGTTATCTCTTGATATCTTTCACGCTATATACATTCATGCGCATATGCATACATGCAAGCACACATACATATGCACATATACATATAGAAACGCATATATATATATATATATTATATATATATATATATATATATACACTCACACATACACACACATCTATAAGTACAAAAACACTCATACGACATACATATCTGCACACACCTTCAATTATATGTAAGATATATATAATTATGTTCGTATGCAAGAATACCACTAACTCCATCTATCACTCCTTCCCTCTACGTTTTTATGTTTCCCAATCTTTTTCAATCTCATCACACACACACACACACACGTACATACGTTCATATATATCTATATCTATCTATGTATATATATATATTCTTATACATATATATACATATATACATATATATATATATATATATATGTATATATATATATATATAATATATATATATATATATATATATATATTATATATATATATATATAATATATATATATATATATATATATAATATATATATATATATATATAAATATATTGTTGCTTTATATCTACATATAAAACACTTCATCTTGTTAGTTTTATGTATTTTGTCTTTGCATTGTACTTATGTATCAGTAATAGAACATTTTTATTCGCTAGACTAATTGAGTGTATTTTTATGTATTTTGAGAGTGACATTTGATTACTTTCAAAAAGCATGGTAATTATTTCTGTTGCAACTAATATTATTATTTGTATTATATATTGCAATAGTTTTAAATTTATCTTTATCTTTATCTTTATTTTATTCCTATTATCAATAATGATGTTTTCGTTTTTTTTAATTTGTTTCTTAAGAAGACATTATTATCCCAATGGAGAACTGTGATTAGAATAAAAACATGTCATCTAAAAATGGTAAGAATATATTTACACAATACGTACAGAGGCATATAACGCACTCCCAAACACACATACACATAAACACACGCACAACAGAGAGAAAGAAAGAGAAGAGAACACGAGAGATTAAAAAAGAATGATAAAATCGATTCTTGTGAAAAAACAGTATGAAAAATAAATAGAATACCACACGTTAAATAGCTTGAAGTAAATATTATGTAGATACACGCACGCACATATATGACAAAGAATCAGATGAATTAGACATCTAGGAATAGTTAGGCGTACGTCATTTAGTACATTATCTTTGAATATGTTTAAAATATTGACACAAGCAAACATGCCCAGGTGCAGACACATATAAAGCATATGTATACACAACCATACACACACATCGCGCATTCCTGCACACATACACACACACATATAATCTATTGGTATCTGATTGTTAACCAAATTCGTTTAATACTGAGTGTTATAGATATATGCAGGGATTTATTAATCCCTTTTATATCTTACACACAGGTGCACACATACACACTCGCACACACACGCACATGTATACATATTTACATACATATATATATATATACATACGTGTGCAGAGATGTATACATATACATTAGCCCTTATATATATATATATATATATATATTTGTGTGTTTGTGGGTGTGTGTCTGTGTGTGTGTGGGGGGATGTATGTATGCATGTATATATGTATGTATGTATTGACAGAACTATATAGAAAAACGATTTCGACGACCATTTATATTTTGACTGAATATGTTAAGAAATTTCTCTTTTTCTACTACGTATTTTTCAGAAACAGGAATATTAAATGCATTCAAACTACCAGGGAGTATTTGCTAAGTGCCATACGGCTTCAATCCTTTCAATGATAGCCTGTCCTTACTTCGTTTGCGCTGTTAATATAACAAGGATTTCGACTGCTTTGTTGTGCTGGACCTGAGACGAAATATTCTGATAAAGTGAATCTCTTCGAAGTTTGATAGTAAATGCGTACACTTTGACTTACCAACACATACACACACATACACAGAATTTCACACAAACACACACATACACAAGCTCACAGTATACACACATGCAAACATATATGTATTCACGCACATTACTTTTGCGTGAACTGTCGAAGAATAAGTGTCCTAATATTTTCCTAATATTTTCCTTTAGTTGAATCAGTCTCTTGCTACATTGAATCTAAGTGTAGTTCTTCAGTACAGAGAATTACTGACTGGAAAATCTGTGGAGTTTTCACGTTTATATATAGTTCTCTTGTCTTATGGTGGATGATGGAGAGAAATTATGATAAAGGGGTTAAAACAGGAAAACAGTAAAGACGACTGGAAGGGGGGAAATGAAAATGTGGAAAACAAAGGAGGATAACAGAAAGAAAATAAGAAAAGGGAAAAATGGAATAAGTAAAACATGAGGAGAGACGTGGTAGACAGAGTCGCTGAAGGGCTCAACGAAAAGAAAAATAAAGGATAGTAAAAGGAATAAAAGGTGGAAAAGTAAGAGAGAAAGAAGAGAAAGAAGCGTAAAAGAAATAAAAGATGAAAACAACAAAAGGAAATGAAAAGTTGAAAAAATACAAGAGAAACAAAGAGAAGGAAATGGTTGAAGATAAAAGAGGAGAAAGGAAAGGAGAAAATAGAGGGAATATTAGAAGGCAAGTAATAAAAGAAGAATTCAGTTGTGAAAGTTGGGAATGAATGGTTAGATAAACGTAGCTGAATATGTTGAAGGAAACATAAAAGAGTATGTAAAGATTTCATAGACAAGAAGATATTCTATTGGGAATAGTCTTTTACGGGAGCAAAAGACGTGGATAACCTGAAGTGTTCAGTACAGATACGAAACTGACTATATCCTGGTCGATTAACTAAAAATATAGCAGCACGTCTACGTGAAATCACCATTCAAAGCGGGAGCGACCATCGCTTACTGGAGGTAAAAACTGCGATCAACGATATCAGACAGAAGGAGGTTGTGCATATCTCCATGACGAAATAAAGCCCTAGGACCTTCGAAGTGACGTAGTTGTTATGAAGAAGGAAGATTGAAGTGAACCTGATGAGGCTGATGCAGACTACCATTCACTTGTCCATAAAGCTGCATGTTAAAAGCTGGAACTGCAAACCAGCGAGTTTCAAACGGAAAAACATTAGAGGACACGAAGAAGATAGAAGAGAAATAGGAAACTGTGAAGAGGGACATCAATGTTCACATCGAGCGTTCCGTTCTCTGTAAAGTGACCAGACAATATCCAGAAGATGACTTCTTTAATAATAGATTAATGATGCTGGTATAGATTACAGGCAAATGGAAAAATTTAAAAGATGCAGATTAGAGATAGCACTGTACAGGTCAGAGGTCACGGCACTTAAGAACCGACTCACTGAGACAAACAAAAGAGGCGTGGGAGACAAATGCAAGACTTTCTGCACTAACCATTTTGAACTATCAGAGGAGATCGATGTATCACGTCCTAAAAGTTCAGCTCTTAAGCTGAAAAAAGAAACAGACAAAGGTACAGAAAAAGATGACATAGCAACAGAAATGCTAAGGAGCGGAGATCTAGGAAAAGTCTTCGTTATAGACTGCAAACGCTATCTGAACGAGGGTAAGATATTCTCGCGGTAAAACGAGCAGAATATCATCATCTTTCATAAGAAGGGCCATAAAGATGTAAGAAATTACCAGTCAACATGCATTTTTTCTGACCTATATAAATTGTTTTATGAAGATCGTAACCACCAGAAAATCGAACCACTTCGATGAGCTGCAGCCAAAAGAGCAGTCGTGTTTCTGAAAGTTCTACAGTAACGTATTTGTTCTAAGCCAGACAAGTGGAAGAATGCATGGTGCCCATGTACGGTGATTTTGTCGACTAGGAAAGGTCGATAGTATCGAGATGAACGCAGCGCAGAAATATCTGGAAATGCAAAAAACTGATGTGTCGTACACCAAACTGGTATATTATACCTATGTAAATGTTTTATATATATATATATATATATATATATATATATATATATATATATATATATATATATATATATATATATATATATAAATTATCTACATAGGTAATTGTAGAGACAACGTGAAAAAGGAGGAGAGAAAGAAAGGAAAACGGGCGGGCGGGACAGAAAGGAGATGAGGAAGTGAGAAGTGACGAGAGCGGTGATGGGGAAGAGAACGATAGATATTTAACCGATTGACTAACAATAGAGAAGTGGAATTGAACCTATGAGTGTTTTAGTAATGCTGGAGTAATGACTCCCGAACAGAACAAAATGTGTTAGTGTGTGTGTGTGTGTCTGTTACTGTGTGTGAGTATGTACCTATGTATGTATATATGTATGTAATCCTGAAACGTGTAGCTGTATGATCTGCAATAGTAATCAAAATGGACTTATTGAGGTCACACTACAATTGCAGACGCACCAATAGTCATGGCATTATAAATAAATAATCTGACTGTTATCTTTAAGTGGACCATTTAAGAAGTGAACACTTCACATTTTTTATGTATAGAAATTAAGTCCAATATAAATGTTAATTGGAGATAATACAACTATAATAAATGAAAATACGAACTATAATCGATGCGCACTTCTTATATTATTAAATAATATTTACTCCAAAATTAAACAAATACGAACTAATGAAAACGGGAAATATCTCCTACAAACATGTTCCGTAATTAAATCTAGGTGCTCAAGTCATTTTTCTAACAATCAATATCTAAAATCAATGTTATTGTTATGTAGCTAAATTTTAAAGATGCTTGTACAGATATTTTTTTCTCTATTTAGCATATATTTTAAAGCTTGTAATTCCTTCAGCGTAACACATTTTCAATCTATCTGGGTTGCGCTCTTCATGAACAGCATTTTGATCTCATTTTGTATTCCCATTAGTTTTAATGTACTCGCTATATTTGGTATGAATGTATTGTTGAAATAGGTTAAAAGAATGCATGTAGAAAAATATGTAAAATTGTATTATATGATATATTATATAATTGGTGTAGATTTCATTAGCTAAAATAATTGATAATAACGCAATGTGAATTATATAATGAAAATTTATTTAGTGTAAAATCTTCAGAGATGTGACACTTTTATACGTAAAGTTAATGAAATGTTGCAATTCGAATTTTGGCACAAAGCCAGCAATTTTAGTGCAGGGCTAAGTCGATTACATCCGCCCCAGTGTTCAACTGGTATATATATCATCGACCATGAAGGGAGGAAAGCCAAAATCGAACTTGGACGAATTTGAACTCAGACGTTTAAGACAGAAGAAATGCCTGTAAGCATTTTTTTTTTCTGGCGTGGTAACGATTCTTTTCTACAATAGGCGCAAGGCTCGGATTTTTTTTTTTTTTTTTGATGGGGGGCATCGATTAGATCGACCTCAGTACTCATCTGGTACTTGATTTATCTATTCCGAAATGATGAAAGCAAAGTCGACCTCGGTGGTATTTGAATTATGAACGTAAAGAAAGACGAAATACCCATTTCTTTACTACCTACAAAGGGGTAGGACAAACAAGGAAACACAATCGGATTAAGTCGATTATATCGACACCAGTGCGTAAATGGTACTTATTTAATCGACTCAGAGAGGATGAAAGGCAAAGTCGACCTCGGCGGAATTTGAACTCAGAGCCTAGCGGCAGACGAAATACTGCCAAGCATTTCGCCCGAGGTGCTAACGTCTCTGCCAGCTCGCCGCCTTGGCGCGGTAACGATTCTGCCAACTCGCTGTTTTTGATTGTTGAAATATTCACGGAAGAAATCGCTTCAGTGATACCGACTATTCATATCACAAATTTATAACTTCGGATTAGAGTGCTTAAAATATTTTATGCAATTGAATATTGGACAGGATAATAATATGACGAATAAAGTTTTACGGAGGTAAGAAAATGTATTTTAAAATACAAATTTAAACACACTTCAAGAGTTAAATGATAACACCTACACATAGGCGGGAATACATCAACATTAGCCTATATTGATTATGCTGGAACTGATAAACCTCTCAACCTCATTTCTGATTTACTTATAACTACCACTCTCAGAAACGTCTGTGAAAACCTCTTATGTTATAATGGGCATATAATTTCCCATGCATTACACACCTTTCACGTATCACCCAGTGTTTGCTAATGTTCTGTACTTTTTACTTTGTTAGGAATGTGATCGGATTTTTTGAAGCCTGCATTTCTTTTAGATAATACTAGAATATATTCTATACGTCGCTTCGAGCATGACAACTTGAGCAAGTGTTTTCTAGTATAGCCTCAGGCCGACCAAAGCCTTGTGAGGGGATTTGTCAGATGGAGCTGAGATAAGCCGGTAGGGAATAAGTGTGTGATTGCGCGCACTCCTGCGTATATGTATGAATCTTTGAGTCTGTGCTTGTTCTCCGCAACCACATGGCAACAGGTGTTCTTATGTTTTCGTGCCCGTAGCCTAGAGGTTCGGCAAAAATTCCCATAGAATATGTTTCAAACTTCAAAAGATAAATACTTCGACAATTCGTTCGACTAAAATTATACAAGGCCGTGCCCCACAATGGCCGAATTCTAATTACTGAAAGACGTAAAAGATATTTTTTTTTAACTCATAACTACAATATACAATATATATTATAAGAGATGGGTATTCATTAATGCACAACATTCATTTTCACTAAGACACCATAAAAAAATGACTTTCCATACAATAGTTATCTATTTGTGAAATGTGTTTGATAAATAGAATGTAAATACAGATATGTCTATTGTAACCAAATCTACCCACACTTTGTGTCACTAATCCTTTTAGTTTCAAACTATCATTCAAAAATGAATTAAGTATTGCTATACTCTTTTACTCGTTTCAGTCATTTGACTGTGGCCATGCTGGAGCACCGCCTTTAGGCGAGGAAATCGACCACAGGACTTATTCTGTGTAAGCCTAGTACATATTTTATCGGTTCTTTTGCCGAACGCTAAGTTACGGGGACGTAAACACACCAGCATCGGTTGTCAAGCGATGTTGGAGGACCACATACACACACACATACATATATATGTATATATACATATATACGACGGACTTCTTTTAGTTTCCGCCTACCAAATCCACTCACAAGGCTTTGGTCAGCCCGAGGCTATAGTAGAAGACAATTGCTCGTGGGACTGAACCCGGAGCCATGTGGTTCGTAAGCAAGGTACTTACCACACAACCACTACTACGCTATGTTTAATTAAGTTAATGAAAACATTGAAATATCAGTTTAGATCTAAACTATGACACAAGAAGTACTGGAAAAGTATTTTTTATTACTATATTTATTACCATTGTATAACACAACTACTGAAATAGTTTCACACAATACGTGCCGTTGTCTTTCTCCCAATATCCTAAAATATGCAAAATACAAGACCCCCCCACCTTCTCTGTTGAGCAACAATTACAACTGACGGAAAGACTGTTTTATAGTATGAATATATTAGTGAGAATAAATAATATTTAAGGATATTTATTTTAAAACTGAGAGAGATTGCTCAACGAGGTATACATACGAATATTGCCACTTTGAGTGGGAATAGATCAGATTCCAACTTTTAATCATGATTAAACGTTATAACATTTGTCGATATTTACTTCATCATTTAATCCTCCGCTTAAGTTCCGTTTGCAGCTTCCTTCATCAAATTCATCTTAGTTTATGGCGCAGTAACCTCTTCAAAACAATATTTTTTTACGGAGATACCTTTACGACTATTCGCTAATGCTTCCTGTGCTATATTTAACATTTATGTTCGCAATATGTTTTATCACACGAAACGCCATGCTATTTGCCACTAATATTATCTCTATTCAACACTTGAGAATATGATTTTCAAACTTCGGAAACGTTTACTTACGCTTCACAGGATAGAAACAGGCACTTCTACTTTCGTTGATGCATACATCATTATAACGCAGGGTTCATTTAGATTACACACAGTATTATATTTTACACAACGATAGTTCCTCAGAAGATAGCTGTTCATTTATGCAATGGAGAAAAACAATTATCATCAGAATTTACAAGAATTTCCAGCAAAAAGGCAGGAAGACAGGTCAAATTTGATACGTAATCTCAATACACTCACAGAACTAGACAAAAGAGAACTCAAGGACTAAATGCTGATTTCTGCATCACAAGGCGTGGAGGAAAGTTTAGTGTCTGCACACACATCCACAATTGCTCTCCAAGCATCAAGATTCCACTTCATCGTCAAAATTTATGGTATAATTAGAACAAGGACATAGTTTCATGTAATTGGATCAAAACCGGAAATCCACCTCTTAATCGCACACACGCACACACACATACACACACACACACAACTCTTAACTCGTACGTAGTTCTCAACAAAGGCAATGCGCTATATTGTTTAACTATCTACAATATCTTTACACAGTATTCGTCGAACGAATTACTAAATGAAGTCTTCCTCTTGTCTTCATTCTGGCTGTGCAAAAGTGTATAAGATTGGTCTTCTTACTTTAAGGTCTTTACATTCTGCGTTCTGCCTACTTGTTTCACATGTTAGCAGACTGGTATCATAAATTTGAGGATAATATAATACTAATATTAGTTGAAGATCACCCATCGGTCATGAGGAAACCACGTTCATTTCTTGACGATAAATAATAAAGAGAATTTTGTATCTGCGATTTTTCCCCCATATTTTCTTCAATTGCTTGCCGCACCGTGACGGCTTGAATTTCGACACACTTGCAATTATAGACTTGTTCATGCACAAAATCAGTAATATGAGTTTATGTATTATTGTGAACGTGTGTAATTGTATATACACTTACACAGACATATATATATATATATATATTATATATATATATATATATATATATTATATATATATATATATATATATGTGTGGTGTGTGTGTGTGTGTGTGTGTGTGTGGTGTGTGTGTGTGTGTGTATTACTATAAATGCTTTCTACTACACGCATTATATGCGCTACTAGTAATTTAACGTACTTAAGTACTTTCTGCAGGCGCTGATTGAACTTTCCAAACAAGAGGTTTGCGTTTAGATAGAGGACAGATGTGAAGCGATACGAAGGCAAAATGTACCTAAATGAAGCTTCCACAAAGATGGGTGAATGAAGAATAAAAAAAAAGAAAATATTTTCAAAAAATTATAAATAAATAATTGAAAATTATATATAAAAACTTAAAGGGTATGTTAAATATATATTAAAAGATATATTAAAATATAATTTTCAAAAACCTATAAATGCTTGAATGAACATGAAAAGTATGAAGAAAATACGAAATATAAATATATATAACAAAAACTGAAATATATATACGAAGATTCAAAAGACACCAAAGACCATACAAACTCATGCATACTCAAAGCTACACACAGTATATATACTATACAAGTTATATTAAATATATATTAAAAAATAAATATTAAAATAATAGTGTAAATATAAGTAGGAAAATCTGGTAGAGAATATACAGAAATCGTTGAAATATGAGAGGAAAATTTGAAGGTCGATATTATTCAGAAAGGAAATGACAGAAAATATTTCAGAATTATATTGAGAAAATAATTTTTAGAAAAAAAAGTTGTTCAGTTCATTATCGGTGAAATCTTCTAAATTTTTTTAAAGAATATAGTTAGAAATATGTTTACACGCAAACAATATATAAGACCATGTGTTCAAAATTGAGTTTGGAATACTTTATTTGAATAAAATCTGCGCCTTTCAGCCAAGCAAAGCCTACATTTGTTGAATCCATTAATATATTGCTTAGGATTTTCTATTATTTTCCATTTGATAATGTATAAAATATTGTTCGTTTTCAGTTCCCAAATGCGGATCGCCAACTTTGTAGCTTTACTCTTCGCATTATGGCGGTAGAATGCAATATGATTGGGTCACTGTTCTTTTGAAATTCCCTTCGCATAATGCAATCTAGATTTCCTTATCAGTGAAAACATTGATACTAATGTTTGCCGAGACCTCTGCTCCATATCGGAGGGACTTATTTAAAAACTATTGGTCTAGCATTGTTTGTTGTTAACATAACCTTTCAGCTGATATACCATCCAGACTTCATAAGGTGTCTTGGAGAAATTTCGAACCTGGCTTGTCATTTCTATGGTATTTTTCGATGTTCTTATTATTATCGTTATTATTATTATTATTATTATTATTATATTATTATTATTATTATTATTATTATTATTATTATTATCATTATTATTATTATTATTATTATTATTATTATTATTATTATTATTATTATTATTATTATTATTATTATTATTATTATTCAGGTAACTAACTGGAATCGAACCCAGGAATGTGAACCCAGGTTCGAAATTTCCCCAAGACACCTGATGAAAGCCGGAGGGTATATCAGCTGTAACGTTGTGTTAACAACAAACAGGATGAGGATATATATCCGTCAAATGTAAATGCATATAGTACGAAGCATTTATAGTAACATTAGACTCTCATTAGATGGAGTACTCTTTTTATCGATTTTTACATAAAGAAATGTGCTTTTATATTAGTGTGCTGTATGAAATGTATAATGTGGGTGTGAAGGGTATGTTTATATGTGGGGCTACAATTGTTGTGAAGGGGTATGTGATGGGGGATAGTTATATGCGGGGCATCCGCCTTATGGGGTTGTGCATATGTGTATATGGGTACATTGGTGTGTGTCGTGCTCAAACTCTGTTTGCTGGGACTAGGTTCATTGGTTGAAGGTCGTTTATAGAAAGGTCGAGTCAGGGACCTGTGGTGCAGACATGGTGGGTCAAGCTAGTACGATACACCGTGCTTTCTTTCATGCTGATAAGGATTAAAGATCTCACTCCTGCTACTGAAGTAAACAATCGGCCTTCGGTACATTTTGAAATCGCTCTCTTCTCAACCAAGCATAATCTGCACTTTCTTCTACTATTGAAGTACGGCTTGCATCTTTCTATGATCTTCCAATTTATACTGTACTCCGTGGCACTTTCTTTTAAAGCTCAGATGCGCTTGGCTAGGGTTGAGGCGTTATGTATCTCTGGGATGTTGAATGAGGTCTTGTGGTTATTAAAGTGGGTTCTGAAGGGGCATTCAGTTGTCCCCACATATTTCCGCACACGTGGGTGTCCATTGGGACCTGTTCCTGTAACTGCTTCCTCGTAAACATCTTTTTCCGTATTGCATTGGCCGTTTAGGGGATATTGTTACCCCTACATGAGCATCAATCCTCAGTTTCGGCCTTGGGCTTTCCTACTAAAACCGTCTTTACACTAGGCGTACCACAAAAGGATAATCGAAGGTTATAGCTATTAAATAATTTCTTAAATCAATTGGTACGGAGGAAATGTCTATCATTTAAACCTACGAAGATATTACCTAATCTGATCCTAATGCTTAAAGAGAATGGTGGTGGGAACCACAGCACTTTCCGGTGCTGCTATTTCTTGGTGGGACTAAGGTCTGGCATGTACCTAATACTATCCTTGAAACTGCTGGCAGCCAGAGCCCAGTCATACTACGGGGCAGCAGCATCGAATATCTCTCTGCCTGAATACGAGCTAGAAATTATCCTCCTGACGCTTTAAACTAGGTTCCTGGCCGCTATGGAATGATGGCAGGAACTTGTGTTAATCTAAGACAACTTCACATTTGATTTCCTAAACAGCATATAGTCACCTGATTCTACATTTGTTTAGGTTGGTCTCTATAGTGACCTTCAGTTCGAGGGAATTCATAGTGCGTGTGAGGTCCTTTCTGAGCCTATCTAGCGTGTGGCCGTTAGCTCCTTTTTATGTTGCCAGCACATAGACCTTGTAGAGGCCAAAGCTAGCTGAAGGAAACTTCATTTCAAGTATGTCTATGATGAGGAAACCGACTAGGTCACATACGTCCGCACTGTCAACAACACCCATTGCTACGTTGAAAGAGCCCCCTGGATCAGTGCGTTTGATCTAAGCAGACCGCTTACTGGAGAGTAGGGTTCTTCCTGCGTGCATATTAATGCTTATATCCCGGTTTTTGTCCTCAGTATAGGTTCTAGTGAAGTTCAGTGCCTTTAACAGGATCTCCCATAATATAGATGGGTAGAAGTTCACTATATCCAATAGATGATTAGAAGTCCACTATATCAAATAAACCTAGCTCTACCCCTGGTGCAGTTGGCCTTAGACCATTAAGGACATCGTTGTTGCTGCGCAATAGGGCGAAGTCAGAGGCGTTTCTAATGCCGTTACAGATCTTCCTGATGAGCTGTTTACCCGAGTGACTGATCTCAGACTTCACCAGATTTATCAGACTTTAGGGATCGAGATATTGCTACGCTTATGATCGTTGATAGATTTGAAGGCATCTTTCTTCGCCAGGGTTTCTACCCTATCTGCTATACCTAGTTTAGGAGCTGTGCCTGTGTCCCAATTTACACTATATATACACATAAACACACACGCATATATATATATATATATATATATATATATATATATATATATGTATATAAGCACAATTGTCCACTAATGTGACTAAGGGAACGATTCAGCGCCAGCATTGCTAGAGTTAAAAGAACTCTGAGACACGAACTTAGCACTTATCTATTGACTGTCAATGGAGGCCATCACGCTACGCAAGCGAGGAGTATGAAACCATCGATGAATTCAGAATGAGTTAACACTCATCAGTCACACTCATTTCGTTGTCAAGATTTAAGCTGTATTCACGTCGTCAGTTAATAGAAAATAATTGTTAAGAGAAAATGACTGATTCAGTAAAATATTAAAGTGAAAATTATAAATTATATAGTCGACGTAGCCTATCAGGGTTGATAAATTAGATACCAGCGAAACACTGGGACCGATATAATTGACTCACCCCTTACCCCACAATTTCAGGTCTTGGGCCTATAGTGGAAAGGCTTACTGTTGTTGTTGTTGCTGTTTTTTCTACGCACATTTGATTATACTGCTGGAAAAGAAAATTTCCTAACATCGGTGTACAGCGATTAACCTCAGATGCCAATTACCTTCCTGTGTATCATAGCTGTCCCTAATAACACTGTTTTCTGAAGCTTCACTAATCTCAATTTATTTCCTTTTTCCTTTATCCTTCTGTTCAAATCTTTAGGAATATTACCAAACGCACCTATAAATTCAGGGATACATTTACCTGCACTTGCCATTATTGCTGTAACTCAAAGACTAGTTTTCCCTCACTTCATATTCTGTATACCTCCCATAATTACTTTCTCGTCATTTGAGACAGTAAAGTCAATTGCCTGGCATTTTCTAGTCCCTTAGTCTACTACTACTAAATCAGACCTTCTATGTTTTATTACACTGCTAGTCTGATTGTTAAATGCCTACATCTTATATTTCTTACTTTCTAGGATTTTAGTAGTTTCATGCTCATACCATTTGTCAGTATGATCAGTTACTAATTTCTTTCATAAATCCCAGTGGTTTGTTATCCCTAGATTACCATGAGTTTTCCTGTATTTTTCTTTTTTGTGTCAGCATGATACATTCACTTATGTAAATAATATTTTCCTCTTTTGATTTACATATCCTATATTCGGAATCTAATTGTTTTTTTGTATTTGTTTCTTTTTTGCCTTTCTTGACCTTTATCGAATTAATTCTCGATGTTTTATCTTGTGCTGTTGCGGACAAACTTCTTACTAATAGTTTTGAGAATATATCATTCAAAGAAATCTCTTGCCTGTCAGATAATCCATTTCCTTTTATCTGTTATTTAACTTCATTTGGCTTTCTGGTTTCCCTATGTCCTACTGTTACTCTAAAAGCTCTGAATAAACTTCTTCGCATTTACCTACATGGGCAGCTATGTCTACTCTAGCTAAATCAACGCTATTTTCTACAGATATTAAGTTTCTACCACATTCCGTTCCAGGTAAGTAAATTCTTACTACTGGTTTTCATTTTTTAAATAAATTCTTCCATTCATATCAGATTCCTTCCTAGTTTTCTGTCTAGATTTGCTAATTCAGATTTTGTCCAATCTAAACAAAAGCTGCTGTATATATAAGTAACGATACTTCCCACTAAATTCCGTTCGGACCAGTTTTCTTTCATTTCATTAGCTTACTCATCCTTCTGATGTACACCTCAATTTTCGTTTTCATTTCTAGTTAGTGTACTGTCAAATTCTAATGCTCCTTTTTTACTTATAACTCTCTCCTTATTTCATTGATTTTAATGTCTGACCATCTGGGAAGTGGATGTGTTCACTGCTGACTACATGTCTCTTTTTATGATAAATGTTGCACACTTATCTATTCCACATCCCATGCATGTATCTTTGCTAAACAGTCTAGCAGTTTGTATGAGGGAATCTATCTTATTTTCATTCTTACTAAAAAGTTTCAGATAATACATGTAGAGTATATGGTTAATTTTGTCTTACCTCTCCATAAACTGATACCCTGCAGTTGCCTTAATACTAATCTGAGGTGAATTAGGCATAATACAAATTTTAAAGGAGATAACGAGTCTCCTTGAAAAATCCCCTGCTATGTCACCTGAGTATCAAACTACTGACCATTCATGCTACAGATAATTAACTCTCTTTTCATTTTCTGTAACACATTATACTCAAACATTCACTTATCTATGTGAGTTAAATCTTGTCATTGATTTCATATAATCTGGTCATACTATTGTTAAATATTTCTTTCTAGATTTCACTTCTCTTAGAACTGCTTTGTCTGTTTTAAAATGATAGAGGAAGGCATAGATAAAACTGCATTTTTTCGGTGAAGCAAAATTTATTAATGATGATTTTCAAAGTTGATGCATATATAAGAATTTCACGCAGTCCTATTGGTACATTTATTTGTAGGTCTCCAAACCGCATACAAAGACAGGCTCCAGTGTAGCTCTAACTGTGAATACCCAGCAGGTGCGGTCGATACGACTCCGAGGCAGTGATCTATGAGACGGTCGTCGTGTTCGGTGGTACAACTAAGAACAACAGTTGTAGCTGAGCAGCAAAAATAGCAACATCAATAATGTACTGAAACACAGACGGAAATATGCTAGTCCAACCTTTAAGCTAAATCTAATTAACCGCAGGACCTCTTCTAGGATCTCTCAAAGTTATGGCATTGGCCAACTATATATATGACGTTTAAAAGAGCAGAGATTACAGGGAGACCCCTGCAACATCGTAGGCTATTTGAATTAAGAAGTCCCTTCCTAATTCAAATGTGAAGTTTTTAGTTTGTGTCCCATGACTGAAATTTCGAAAATGAAATGAGGGTGTCCCTACTTGTTGATTAAGAATGAAAAAGGGACATTATCTGACCGTTTTCGGACAGAAATGGAAGTATTCAAAAGGAGGCAGTTCCAGGACTCCTAGAGTTTGTTTCAGGTTGTTGTTTTTTCCCGCAAAGCTGACTAAGACTGTATTTTGACCTGCATTAGTAAAGAGGGTACGTGCCACTCGCCAGCTGGTTTCATGGGTCACCTATATTGCAATAAAAGACGTGAAACCAATTGTACTCTTTTGACCGGCCATACAGAGCGATCACGTAAAATATTACTGTCCCGCCAAATTTTTAGACTATGCTTTATTTCCGATGTATATATATATATATATATATATATATATACATGCGTACATATGTGTGTGTATGTATTTCTTTGCACGTGTTACTATTCTCTACATGTATATTTACAACGTTTGTGTCAATTTAATGTATGTCTTTCAGCGTCTGTAATTGCATAAATGTATTAATTTCAGTCGGTAAACATGTGCGAGGTGGTAGACTACATATTGCAACATGCTATTTATTCTTGTAGTTTATAATACGAGATTTTTTCTACGTCTTCGTCTTTACATTTCATTGTTGTCTGGAACTAAATGAGAAAATAAACAATTCGTTTCTCATTGAAAAGAAGAATTTTTATCATTTGTAAAATAATTTGTTATATATTTAAACGAAATACTTTACATCTCAAAATTCAATTTCACCAACAATGCCATATTGTGTTATATATCTAATTCTAAGCATTACAGATTTGTGAAATAAGATTTTGTTAAAAAAATGAAAAAAGGCAAATACAATTTCTGCTACACATATAATTTGTTTTATTGAAATTTTTCTTATATTGTAAATGGAAAAAAATTATACGTATATTTTACATGAAGCAATATATCTCAGTAGAGTTATCGAGTCACATAAGAAACTACGAAGCATGAATAAATGGCAATAGAATTAATTTTCCATTACTCTTTTCAAAGACGTGACTGCGATGATTCGTTGATGCAATTTCATGGTGGATTGCACATGAAATTTGTCATTATATTCTTTTGTACGCTTAAGCCCTGTGAAATAAAAGAAACCGTGTTGAGCAATGATAACGAGTCACAAAAGTATTTTTTTATATATTCGATGTATTATACATATATTTGTGGATATTTATGCGAACTAAATGACAAGATTTTTCTCAGTTTATGTATTTTTAAGATATCTCTCAATGAGGCATATACACGTACATTTTCCTTATAGCCTGGTGAACATAGATCGGTGTTATACTTACGAGCATAATTTGATGCCATAGCGATTATCGACAATTTTGTTAGCTATTCTTTTAAGTTTTTTAAAAGTTTTCCAATCTTCTTTTAAAGAAAAAAATCCTTATACATTCCATTGTTCACGTTTAGATAACACAATGGATATATTTTTCTATTCATCTATTTTTGTGTATAAAACACGTGTATCTCATTTTAAACTTCTCTCTATGCCACAGCAAGATAATATAATATTACCAAGCAATTCACCGAGTTGTTTGTAACACAGGGAAGCGCTGCATTCCATAAGCTATGAAGAATCACCTGTAAGTTTGAATTCAGATATTTCTTCAGTCATGATAGAATTGCTAATAAATTAGTTCCGTATTCAGTTGTTTCAAAGTGACAATATAATTAAAGTATACATGAACGATCGGCATGCAATAGAAGCAGAATTTCCTGCATTAATATGTCGGAAGTTAACTTTAAGTGTACGAATTCAGTACTTCGCGAAATGTTATCAGCCGTGAAGATGAACTGAAATCGTTATCCACGGAGCGTAATAATCAGCAAGTAGACTCCTCTTTCCACTAGCATTCTTTTTCCTTTTGTTTTCTTTTTGTATCTCTCGATATTTACTGGTGCAGAAACGTAAAACGAAGGATTAAATTATCTTTCAACAACGGATTACCTCATTTTATATCCAAAATTAATAGCGCAATATATACACACACACATTAATTCTCACGTCCTGTTATCGATAAAGCTACCAATAGCCTATTGCCGTAGATACAGGCAAATATATCCTACAATAGATAACTACAACTAGTTGCATTTCTACCACTATACTCTTTTACACTTTTATTCGTTTCAGTCATGCTGGAGCACCGCCTTTAGTCGAGCAAATCTACCCTAGGACTTATTGTTTTTAAGCCTATCGGCCTATTTTGCCAAGTGCTATGTTACGGGGACGTAAACACACCAGCATCGGTTGTCAAGCGATGTTAGGTGGGGGCAAAGACAGACAGACACACATATATATATAAATATATATATACATACATATATATATATATTTATATATATATATATATATATATATATATATATATATATATATATATATATATATATATGTATATATATATATACGACGGGCTTTTTTCAGTTTCTGTCTACCACTCACAAGTCTATATAACTTGCAAATTAGTTTCAAGAATATGTTACAATATTGTGCTGATGTAATGTAAGAAAGGCAACGATATTCTGTATTGTAAGTTGTATAGTTGATATTATTTAGTTACTTATAAATATATTGAAGGAAGAGAATTACGTTAATACTCCACATGTTTCAAAAGAAATCATTTAATAAATGAGCACATATTAATTTGAATTTGTTATATATGTTTAATGATTACTAAATTATATTTTAACATATGTTAAATTATAGTTATTAACTTAAGGTCGCTGAGCCAACAATAATGTGTAACATAAGTGTATTAGTCAATATTATTTAGTTTTGTGTAAATACAAAAGAGGGAGATAATTACATTACCAAAATTAATGACTCCAAAGGGTTCAGAAATATTCTTCCACTAGAAGGGCACGTATTAATTTCAATTGGTTATTAATATTATATTATATAGTTATATTATCCTAAGTCCATATAGAGATTAAAGGATAATACCATTGAATTTAGACTTAGATGGGATATTATTAGTTGTACAATGTCTTAAAGAGTCTCAAGCAGGAGATACAACTTGGGTAAAAGAGAGGCCTTTAGAATCCTTATTTTAAAAAAGATTCTTTAATTTATTAAATGAAAAATAACTGTTTTATTCATACATTAAGACACGTGTTCTCTAAGTCTAGTTTTTAAAAATATATAATTATATTATAGGATAATGTAAGTATAAATATAGCATTAATGAAAAATTGAAGTTAAAGCATGCTCTTTTATTGGAAGAATTTTTCTGAACACTTTAGTAATTCAGCTAATGTAATTGTCTTCTTCTCATGTATTTATACATAACTAAATAATATTGACTAAACACTTATATTACACATTATTGTTGGACCCATGACCTTACATTAATAACTATAATTGAACATATTCTTAGATATTATTCAATAATCATTAACTATATATATTAATTAAAATCATTAACATACATAACAAACTGAAATTAATATGTGCCCATTTACTGAATGGTTTTTCTGAACCCTTTCGATCCATTATTTCCAATAACGTAGTTCTCTTCTTTCTATATATATATATATATTAGAAGAAATGAGGTAATCAGAAGATCGGATGGTTTATATTTACAGATATTTATTTATATATTACATTATATATATATATATCATATCACTTAGATCATTAGCGCTATCTCCCATTCTAGTGGTGTTTTCAAATATATATACATATATATATAACGAAAGACATAAACACTGAACATCATAAAATAGGCATTAATAGTATTAATTATTAAATTAAATTACGATGTTTTTCCAGAAAATGTGAGATAAACTTTGTCTTGAGTTCTGTACATTTAATATGAATTTGTCCTTATTTTCGTTGACACTTCTGACTTCAGAACCTTCTGTCACTAAATTGATAGCATGCTCGACTCCTTGGCTATAACAGGAAAGAGGTATTCCTGTTGATGGTCCTGAACGAGCTTTAAGAAGATCAACATTTGTAAAGTTCTGTAAATCTGGAGGGGATATTATA
The DNA here is from genome assembly GCF_006345805.1 of Octopus sinensis. NCBI lineage: Eukaryota > Metazoa > Mollusca > Cephalopoda > Octopoda > Octopodidae > Octopus > Octopus sinensis. The sequence goes on along the minus strand of NC_043003.1, from coordinate 73,915,091 downwards.
ACTCTACTTTCCCAGCAAATCAAATTGACATAATCCTGTGCTTCAAAATTTATTTTGCTTGGTAGTTTTAATTTTTTTTATTTTTCAAGGGCTATTCAAGGAAAAGTACTTGCTTTAACAATTCGCTGAATTGCTACTTCCCTAATTTTTCTTCCTCCATCATCCAGCATAGTTCATTAAAATATTCTCCTGATTGGCAAAATGCGAATTAATTTTTAACGATTTCTCCATAACTTCTTTATAATCTTGGTTCATATCTCACATTAGATGATCCATATACCAAAACGTACTTGCTCTTTCATGTAACTTCAGGTGAGATTCAATCCAGAATCAGCTTGGAGCATAGACTTGCGTTATGTTTTTAACAAAATCTATAATATAATTTAAGTAATTTTTTCCGAAACATATAATGGAATAATTCTGTTTGCACATGTTAATCATCATGAATGATGGATTTTACCGGGTGATTTTGCTGGCAACTGCTCAGAAACAGACTCTGTCTCAATACTGAGGCACATTTCATACGGATATTTTTGGTCTGAGTTTAAAGTATCAAGAACATCTGAGGGCAACCCATTCAATTTAGTTTTTTACGGGAGAAAAATATGATTATTTGTAAGTTTGTTACATCTTTAAATTTATTGCCAATTAATTATTTTCATATTCGTGGTCTTGTTGTTTTTCCATCTATGGATTCAAATACGTGTCGAAACGGAAGCTCATTTGTACGTAGCAGGCGTATCAGCTACCGCAGTAGTTTATTTAAGTGTAATATTAATCATTTTAATTACCCCTCCTAAATGACCAGTGTTTATGGGGGGGGGGGGCTTTCACATAACACAAACTTTAAACTTTCTTGTCTGTCAGAATCAATTTAAAAAGTAATAATATGTTCTGCAATGCAACGAGTTGTACCATTATCTGGAGAAATGTGAGCTAAATACTCGTCACTTTCCATCTCTCTTGCTGTTTTAGTTTCATCAGTTCTGCCATCAAAAGCGATGAAGTCGATTTCTATATTCTGTTTTCATTTTTATAACATAGATTTTTCCAACTCTTTTTCTTTCTCTTTCAACTTTTGTGTTAACTAGCATATCGCCCACCAAGCTTATCTCCCAAAGCTGCATTAACAATGGTAGCAGTAGCTCTGCAACTTACCCAATATCTGTCAGCTGTGATGGCTAGATTCTCATAAGTAAATCTGTTTTGTTGGTTTTCTCTCAAATCATTGTCTGGAAAAAGTCGATGTCATCGTTATCATTGAAATATGAGTTACAACTATCTTCAATTACATTACTTGTGCATTGATAACTAGCTGAAGTAACGTCCATATCTAAGCGTATTTTCGCCTTCCACTTTACAAATCGTTTCGCTTTATCTGCAGTTGTTTTTGTATCTGAAGTCATTTCTCTGTCCACAAGTCCTAACTGATTAAGCCTTTTTTCCCATTTCCAACAATTTATTCCCATTCCATTATTGGTATTCTTATGTCACACCTACAGTCAGATCTTTTTATGTGCTTGTCATAACACGCACAGATGAACTCCTATAAACTTTTATCAAAACTATCGCCTCTTTGCCTTATACGTGTTCTGTTTAATTTATAAGCAGATTTAATCAATTTCTCAAGTTTTAGAGCTATTCCTTCAAATCCAATATAAGGACAAGAAAATTTATCACATATTGTTTGCACATCTGGAGCAACAATCCTGTAGCATTCTTTCGCAGTGGGTGAAGTTTTTGATATATTCTTTACAGTTACTTATGTATAAATAATGTCGGAATATCAGCCTTTGAAGGGGTGATTGCTGTAGGAAATTCTGCAGGAAATCCAAATGCCTTTTGCCATTATAACATTTTATATACTTAAATTATTACTGTTTAAATTTATGTAGGTATTTTTGGAAACTTTAGCCGAAATCATCTGAAAAACAAAAGAAAATCATTTTACAAGTGTATATATTTTCTAAAAGAAAATAATTTAACACATATTGAAAAGTTGTAATTGTACCAAATTGTATGTATACCTACCTACTAATTGTCTTAAATCTCTATGTTTCTGTTCTTATTACTCATCGGATATTTAGACAAGGTTTCCGCAATGTAATGTGATCAACTGTTTCATATCCATTAGCAATTTAGTACAGATGTGTTATAGATTACATGGTTAATATAGAAAGTTAGGGTATTTTATTGTGAAGGGTGTATTCGAGGTGTACGTGGTTCACATAATTCTAATTTTCATATATTTTTCTTTAAATATTACTTAAAACTGTGCATACCTTGGAATTAAGGTTCCTTAAAAATGGTTGTTTCTTTCAGTTTCCCTCTTCCAAATCCACTCATAAGTCTCTGGTCGATCCGAGGCTGTAGTAGAAAACATTTGCCCAATGTGCCTGGCATTGGCAATGAACCCGCAACCATGTGGTTGGGAAGCATGCTTCTTACTACACAACCACACCAGCGCCTGTATACGTGACATTTCGTTTAATCAGTGATGCAATGTAAATGCAAGTAAAGTATGAGCTCAAAATCGAAGTTAATGAATAGTTTAGGTTATTTTGGCGGTATTTCATCTATTTCTATTACAACGTTCGCCAACAGTAATGTTATTTTCTACTGTAGGCACAAGGCTTGTAGTTTTTAAGGAGTTGGCCAGTCGATTCCATCGTTTTAGTAGTAGTAGATATTGTTGTTGCTACTGCTGTTGTTGTTGTAAGTGTTGTTGTTGTTGTTCGTGTTGTTTTTCTTGAGGCCAGTTATGAAGCTAATGTATGTTTTTTTTGTGTATGTATTAAGGGTTTGCATACTATACTGTTAATATCCGTGAATTTTATATAGTATGTATCTCCATTTCTTATTTCTTATATTTATCATAGGTATGTGCATGCTTTTTGTGTGGGTATTACACTATTTTTATTTGTTTTCTGGTATTTTACCTTCTGTCTTTAGTTGTCGCATTGTGTGGTGTCGTGTGGTGTGGTGGTGCGGAGTGTTATTATTCCATTCGTGTTTTCTATTGAGGCTCGGTCTCTCTATTACAATGTGTGTGTCCTCAATAATCTAAGTGTCGGGTCAGTTCTATGCCTTGATACTATCTTAACCTTTGTACTCTATATTCTACCTGGGCATGTTGCTAAAACACTGGCGAGTTTCTCTCCTGTTTGAGCTCCCACCATGGTTCATCTATTAGCTCCCCTACACTGCATGACGTCTCTCAAATGTAGTTGTCTTGTTCCTGTACCCTCCCTCAGTACTCCGTAAACTACAGACTATATTTCTAATCTTACAGTTAACCTTTGGGTTCACCTTTCATGCTATATAATTGTTTCCTGTACATGGAGATCTAACGAAGGGGAAAGTTTTACAGATCAGGGATTTTATGGGTTTCCAGGCCCGTCTCCTACTTTAATCCGTAGATTTATCTCTTCTAATACTTTTCTAAAATGGTATGCTAGTGGTAGAATCAACACCAGTGGCAGCATCAACGAAGAGATGTATATCTTTTTTTGCCATATCATGAGTTTGTCATACCATGAGATTTCATTATCCTTTCCGTGCTGTTCCAAGATTTACTCTCGTTTGCATCACTCTCTATGAGGGCCATGTACTTAGCCCTGGCTCCTTTGTACACCCTAATCTTCTACGTTTGGTTGTTGTGAGAGAATTGCATGCGGTGGATGAAGTGTTTTATGTGTCTTTCTAATTCTACAAGGTCACGCATGCAGGACACATTCCTCGTTATTCTCACCAGGTCCGGTATTAGAATATTAAACTTGGCGCTGTCTTCAACAGCTGCTTTCTGGTGAACCTGGTATTTGAAGGTAATAGTTTTGGTATAAAGAGAATGAAGGATCTGTACCTTACTATTCTTGCTTTTCAGCCAGAGTTCTGTGTCTAAGCTAGGTAGCCTATAATTCGGCTACTTGTTAGGGTAGTCTACGGTTACCTTAATACTCTGGTAGACGGAGTTTGTTGTTATTTGCTGGATGCTCTCCCTATCGTAAACTTCTAGTTCATCGACATTATCAGGTGGAGAAGCTTTGTCCACTATGTTTATATCATCTACATAGCGGGAGTACATAGGTAGCATTACGGAGTTCTCTGCTAATCTCTCATTGGATCTCCCTATCCCACCATTCCATAAATAGCCACATCACCAGCGATACTGGTAACGATGGATGTACCTTCCTCCTGGCGCATAACTTGTTATGAAACTCAAATATGTGACCCTTAATCGTACACGCACCCACCGCATGTGCAACCATCTTTTTAACCTGATCATGGTTCCGGGGGTCCGTATCGCTCTAGTTCACTCGTTCCATCTCCCTTTATGGGTCTTTTTGGCCATTGACGTTATAGTAGAGGGTCTACCTTTTACCGGTCTAGTGGGGCAGAAATAACTAAGGTCACATTCATCTATGTAATCCTTGTGACAGTCTCAAGAGGAGGCCAAGTTCTTCTATGTCAACACCACGAAACTTCATGCTGCTCTCCCTGATTAACTGCAGACATTTCTCCACAGCAAAATCAGTATCAATGGATGGGTATAAGGATACTACATCCATACTGCCTATTATGCAGCCCGTCAGTTCGAAGGCATGATTGCATTTATTGATTCTACTGAGGAGGTCCTCTGTGATATCATTCAAATCAGGGGACATTCTGATCCGAAGGCGTGTGATCATAGAGAGGAAGTATGAGATTCGGTAATCGTTGGCAACATTGGCCCCACACACCGATCCCGCTGCCGGCCCAGTCACTGAGTCAGTTGTCAACTAATGGTCCTTGCGGAGCTTCATACAGCACTGGGATGTCATTACTAGTGGCCTGGAAGTTGTTGACCGTCCGCTTCTTTGCACATAAGATGTTTGACAACATCAACATGTGAGCATTGGTGACCTCCTCTATCTCCTCAAACTCCTGTGTCGTTGTTTCCCTCGTATTGGGCACGGATACAAACAACATATTATGCAAACACATATACACCACAAACACACATACAAAAACATCACTAACGGTTATAACAAACACAACAATAGTAACAACAACAACTACGATGGTAGAGGCATGAACAAACAGAGAGGGTTACCAGAACAATATCAAAAGTAAGAGTCAAGAGCAGCAGCAGCAGCAGCAGATATAGTTATAAACGCAGCCACACGCGCAGTTAAGGAAATACATAACAGAAGGATAGGATGGATTAAGCGGACCAGGAAGACACACATGGACGGAAATGGTCGCCGAAGAGGTCACAAATTTGTGTCGAAAAAATTCCAGATAATGGGCAGGAAGTTTTACCTGTCAAATACCCGCGATCTCACCATCGTGGCCGATTAAGTCGCCCAATTTGTAAACATGTATACATGTGTTCAGCGTGTGTGTTGTATAAATGTAGGCATGTATAGATATTTTTCATTTATCCCTTTCCAAGATTTCGCTTTAGATACATAAAAAGGTGCACACATTGATGTGCGAGTGTCTCTATATTTGGGCATCTATCAACATACATGAAAGAGTACATAAAATTTTAATAACATTTTTCAGTATGCAATGCAGTTTATCTATGTGTTACATTTTATGAAGATTTGATATATTTTTTCCTTCTATGACATGTTTTCTGTAACACAATATACTGCAAGAATAATTTCAAACAGTTATGAGGATTCCAAAAATTGCTAAAATTATTTCTAATATAATCAAGGTAACTTCCTTAATACTCAAAATTAAATTTCGCCAACAAAATCATATCATAGAACATTTGAAATACCACAGTCATACAAATATTATACGTTTACACTCACATCGTGCAGAAATCTAAAGATATTATGAGAAGCTATCAAATTAGGTTTTCCTCTTCTTCATAATTCCAAAAGTGAAATAAAAAATATTTTTATTTGCTATATTAAACAATTTAATTCAACAGGATTATCGTGTCACATAAGAAACTATGAAGTTTGGATAAATGGTAACGGATTATATTTTCTCTCACTATTTGAAAAAAAATATATTTCGTTGAATCGGAGAAGTAGTTTCATACTGATTTACACGTTAAATCTATCATTGCTTTATTTCTGAAAAAAAAAAAACTCTCACTTACATTATTTACAATTGACGGATATTTGTCCTCAACTTGTTTGTTGATAACACAACGTTTCGGCGGATATATCCTGCAGCCTTCAACTTCTTGGGGAAATATTAAACCTGGGTTCTCATTCCAAAGGTATATCGCGTAGTAGCTAAAAGCGCGGGCTACTAACTCCAAGATTCCGAGTTCGATTCCAGGCAGTGGCCTGAATAATAATAATAATAATAATAATAATAATAATAATAATAATAATAATAATAATAATAATAATAATAATAATAATAATAATAATAATCATAATAATAATAATAATAACAACATCGAAAAATACATTAGGAATGACAACCCAGGTTCGAAATTGCCCCAAGACACCTGATGAAGGCTGAAGGGTATATCAGCCGAAACGTTGTGTTAACTACAAACAAGATGAGGACAAATATACTTCAACTGTAAATAATGTAAATAATGTACAAAATTCCTCATCTCTTAAATATAGAACTGTAAAAAAAAAAGAAAACTACGAAATGCAAGAATTTATGCTGAGCAGGAACAAATGTCGAACGATCACTTGAATACTATTTATTTGTAACAGAATTTATTGTGACATTTAGAAAATAGCACGAGTTTATTAGTTGGTCCGTTTCCTCAGCTTTGATACAGTAAACATTATTGAAGTTAGATATTAAGTTAGATATTAATAAAAAACACATTATACGTAAAAAGTGAGGCGCAACAAATCATCAACCTGTAGATAAACGAGAACAGTAGAATGATAGATATCAATATTTGGCTGTAATTTCCTGTCAATCGATACAGTAAACTCTGGACACCCTCAAAACGAATACAAGTCCTTAGTCTGACTATATGCATATAGCGTAACATAAATATAAATATGAATATATCATTTTTTGTGAGCTTAGGCGGCCGTTTGAATGGAAATTCCCATAATGAGGTTATTTTTCCTACAGCTTTGGTCCGATTTTGAAGACAATCGATCAGTGAGTTAGGCTCATGGCAGTGAGTTGATGTCAGTATATCGCTTCGCCATTGAACAGGTCATCATCAGCTGCAAAAACTCCACTCCATCAACAAAATCCCGTCACCTGTTCTGACCATTTTTCCTCTGCATGTCACATATCTATTTATCCTGCAACAGCATGCCGAACCGGATATAACAACTTAACGGTTAATAGTTTTTTTACGAGAACGTAGGAGATTTCAATACATGGTCAGAGGTTGTCTTAACTTCAACACGGAAAACACCAGGAACGCCGGGTCCAACTGTTAGTAAATATATATATATATATATATATATATATATATATAGTACCATCTATCGCAAGCATTGGTTAGGAATAAGCGAACTTTAGGCCAGTTTGTGATAAGTTTGAACTTCGAAAGGCAATTTCACTACATTTACCGAGGAGAAAATGTCTCTCTTACGTTAACAGTGTTCAGTCATATTATCTTCCCAATGCTTCCGTCTAGCAAATTTCTTGACGCGCGTTTCCGACTCTTAAGCCTCCTTTGGTGGGAAATACAGCAACAGAGGATACCCTGGGCATTTTCTAAAGGTCCTACCTTTAGCTGAAAAATTATCAACATCGACTAAATGCGCTAGTGGACCGCCTGGTCGGAATGAGAGTGGCAGCATCAGCGACATAATAGTCGACTTTCACTACCGCAGAGAATAAGAATATATAGTCATTGATTTCGCAAATAGGCAGCAGACTTATCAAACGAATCATTAAGCGGTAGAAGCAGCATGAATATCAAAAGGCAATCCTTATGTACAACTTAGTTGGATGCAATATTTTGCAAGCATGATTTTAATATTCTTATATTGATTTCAGTAATTTAACCGCGGCCCTGCTGCAGCAACGTATTGAGTCGAACAAATCGACCCCAGGACTTAAGCTATAAGTCTCTTTTTGCCGAACCGCTAAGTTACGAGGACGTGGACATATCATCGGTTGTCAAGCGATGGTGGAAGGACAAATACAGACACACAGACACACACAAATACATATACATATATATATATATATATATATATATGATGAAGACACCTGCCGAATATGCCACGCAGTGGGACTGATCATGGAATCATGTGGTTGGGAAGCAAGTTCCTTATCACACAGACACCTCTAAACCTATAATTAATTACTCAAAATTTAGATAGCCATGCATTGTTATCATTAATAAACTCAAATCTAAAATTTGTAGACGTGCAATATATAAAGACCAAATCCTTTCAGAGTCGTCTAAACTTTTCAGATATAACAATTGTAAAAACGCATGAAACAATGATGTTCGCACTTTTATCAACCTTTTATTTTACCGACACTAAAATTACTTTTAGAAATGAGTTTATAAGAAGAACGATTATTTGAAGAATATAAACTATTATTGTATTGTTTTAAAAACTCCGAAATGAAGCATTTGGTATACCGACATAATGACAATTGACACCTTTTTTTCCAGAAATAATTATGTGTATTTTTTTTTAGTATTCCACACTGGTTACATATCCAATTGACAATACTGGATATGTATATTTCTCGTACATTTCGGGAAGCTGTGGGTTAGGTTACAATCTTCAAAACCGAATTGATTGTAGCTTGATTGCCTTCGCTAAACGCTAGTGTTTCTGACTTTATCTCCTCCCGATTGATGTACAACTGTCACTGTACATTAATATTTTCATTGAATGCATATTATAAAAATAATATTACAAATTGTATCTTTTATTTGCATCTTATGTTTCCCTGTATACATCCAGTAAATCACTTAATTAGCGTAGAACTTGAAAGGTAAAGGCCTATTCTATGAGATGTAGTTCAGAATTAATAACAAAGTATGGTAGTTATTACATGTCATTATATAAACTTTATTTGAGAGGAGCTGGATGAGAACTATTATCTCTGCGCCGATGGGTGTCATTAAGCTGTAAAAAGAGGTCGGCCTCAAGAATTCCACGTAAATACAAACCAAGAAAATAGGGACTCGAAATAAAATGACCAGAGATAATGGAAAACAAGTGTTCAAATAAATCGTAACATAAAAGAGAAAGAAAGACACAGACTGAAAATAAGGTTTTACATGAAGACAAATAAAGAAATAATGAAAGTCATAAGAAAATCATTATAGTATTCGATAACTACAAGAACAAGGACAATGATGACAACAGCAATAATAATAACAACGACAATAATAATAATAATAATAATAATAATAATAATAATAATAATATTGATAATAACAATAATAATAATAATAATGATAATAATAATAATAATAATAATAATAATAATAATGATGATAATAATGATATTAAATTATAATAATAATAATGATAATGATGATGATAATAATAATAATAACAACAACAACAACAATAATAATAATAAAACTAAAAATAATAATAATAATAATAATAATAATAATAATAATAATAATGATAATAATAATAATAATAATAATAATAATAATAATAATAATGATAATGATAATAATAATGATAATAATAATGATACTGATAATGATAATGATAATGATAATGATAATGATGATGATAATGATAATGATAATGATAATAATAATAATAATAATGGGGAAACAATGTGGTTCATAAAAGGGCTGCAACGTGGGTAGGAATTGTCAAGACAGAAATAAAAGGATGAGAGAAACAAAAGAATATTGTCATAAACATGGGTGATCTGAAAGAACAAGCGTGTATAATGCCTAACTGGAAAGCCCCCGGTCCAGATGAGATTCATGGCCCCAGTCTCAAGAGATCTCAAGCGGTGCATGAAAGACTATCAGTTTAATTCAATGAGTGTGTCTAAAAAGATAAATTTCCCCGCATGGATGGTGACTGTGAGAACACTTATAATGTACGATAGAAGAAACGGGAATATCATGGGAAAAGTTTTATACAGGTTTAGTGGAGGAAAAGTGCGATGAATGTTCTCGGGGAGAACTTAGGTGTCGAAAAATATCAGCTAATCACTCTTTTTCGGAGATCTTTTTGCGCCGGGACAGACGAATAAGTTCCAAAATTCTGGCGTTGCAGTGCTACCGGGTATTTTTGCCTGCTCAAGATAAATTTTTACTGGCAAGGAAGTGAAGTTAGCCGAGCATGTCTGAGATGCGCGCAGGACGAAGAGACGGTACTGCATACACTCGCCAGAGCATTGCTGACCTGTGGGTTTATGTCGAACACTTACTATCGCGTGTGAGATAGATCCGGCTGTCAACTGAATCCATCGTGACTATCGCCTCGCCTCCTTCCTTTAACCGGGAAGGAAAGGATGTTTTTATATGCATGGTGGCCATGGCCTAAGATGTTGTGTGGTGGATCAGATTGAAAGGGCTGAAGACAAACACTTTTTTCTTTGGCCAAACGCTTATGAACTTCTTTAGGTTTCACTTGAAAAGAAAATTATGGGTAGAAAGGGAAGTGTTGTTTTCTAATACATTTTCTGAAAGGTGGAAGAAAGTGACGAGAATTGTACAAGTGAATGGGCCTGCCCTGATCATACGTCTGTAGCTGGAAAAAGAAACGAAAGGAAAAAGTCACATGTCTCAAAATAAAGGGCACCCACGGTTTTATGGGGTTTTTCTATGAGCAGCACTTGAACGTCTCCTCCCTACTGAAGACTACACATTGTTGGTCGCCTTTGTTTCTATAATTTTATCATTCTACGTTACACGCAAAACTCTCCTAACTACACACACTGACACACACATCTTTTTTGTTGTCCTATGCTGTCCATGTTTTCCTTCAGATAATCCTTGTGATTAATAAAGATATTATTATGTCTTTATTATCTTCACCTTCTTCTTCTTCTTCTTCTTCTTCTTATTATTATTATTATTATTATTATTATTATTATTATTATTATTATTATTATTATTATTATTATTCAGTAGTTTTATTTTTATAGCGTGCTTTCACTTCACTTATTATTATTATTATTATTATTATTATTATTAATTATTATTATTATTATTATTTTATTATTATTATTATTACCAAGGCAGTGAGAAGCGAAATGCTTAGCAGTACTTCTGAGGTTAAATTCCGTCGAACTTGCCTTACATTCTGACGGAGTCGATAAATTAAGTTCCAATGAAACACTGGGGTCTATGTAATCAACTTATCTCCTCACCAAAACTGTTGCCTTGGCGGCAAAATTTGAAACCATTATTATTATTAGTAATAGTAGAAGCATTATTATTATTATTATTATTATTATTATTATTATCATTATTATTATTATTATTATTATTATTATTATTATTATTATTATTATTATTATTATTATTATTATTATTATTATTATTATTATTATTGAGTGAGAGCAGTGCATACCATCAAAGTGACACTGGGGTAAAATATACAAAGCCCAGCATACCCATCATGACTACCCGTCTGATAAGGGTACACCAGGCACATGCATCACAACCATATGTGCGCGACATGGTGATCTCATATCAAGATAAACAGCACATGACCTTGCAGGTGGGGCCTAGTTAGAATTTTCTTCAGGTCGAGTAGCCCATCCCGCTCAAAAGGTCCCTGAATAACGGTTTCTTTAGGATGATGAACGAAACACCTATGTTTCCAAAGGTGAATTATTCAAACCCCAAAGAATCCCCCTCAACACATGGCTATGATGCTCCCCCACTATTTCTGCTCGTGATCAGAGATGCATGTATTGTCAGCCACTAAGGGACATGCTCAACTGGTTAAGGTCAAACAACTGACAAGCAAATCTGTGGTATTGAGCAGAATATTTTCTGTAGCCCATCTTTTATACCAAGACAAAACAATGTACATGCTAACACTTCCAATCAGTTAAGATCAGAAGCCTTGAGAGCCACTGCCCGGTACTGCATCAGAGCATTTATTATTATCATTATTATTATTATATTATATTATTATTATTATTATTATTATTATTATTATTATTATTATCATTATTATTATTATTATATTATTATTATTATTATTATTATTAGTAGTAGTAGTAGTAGTAGTAGTAGTAGTAGTAGTGGTAGTAGTAGTAGTAGTAGTGGTAGTAGTAGTAGTAGTAGCAGCAGCAGCAGCAGTACTCTGCTAATTGGTAGAATCTTTAGAGTAATAAACAATTGCTTATGGATATTTTATTGATTGTTAGTTCAATAAGCGCCCCGGTCAACTTCTCTTTTCATCGTTCTGGTGTCGATAAAATAATTTACCATGGCAATGGAAGATATCATCGAATTTCCTTTCTTCAAAATTGCTAGCTTTCTACATAAATTAGAAATAATTTTTAGTAGTAGTATTATTTTCAGAGCTGATATTGATAATACACGATTAGCATCATTACCTATAAACTTAACGTCTTATGTGGGCCATTATACTTTCTCATAATGCCATGTTCGTCTATGGAAGAATCAATCAAATCTTAGTTCCAATTAAATTGACGGAAAACTTCCTCTGAAAAATGTAGGCATTTTCTATCTTTAGAGCATATAACTATTAATAACATATCATTTAATGTTTTAAGTATCATATAAATTCTGAATTTTCTCCATTTAACATTTAACAATTTGTTCCATTATAAATCTAATATGAACGATTTCTCATTACGAATTATTAGCAAATAAGTGAAGCGTAATAATCCGTTGACGCAGATACATTCTTTCAACTAATTATCTCAAATTCAACGTATTCTGACAGCCTGATATTTATTAATTACAAAGCAGTTGCTTCATGTTTAATAATATGAAACATGGAAATATATGACAGTGCATGGGGCTCGAAGGAAGATTTATGATAAAACAGATTATATCTCAAAATTTTATATCTTACTGTTGAAAAGTTGTTAAACAAGTCACATCTGTTTTTTTCATTTATGCTAAATTTGTTAATATCTACAGCAGAAACAAACTAATGTTTCTGTTACTGCTAAATTGGCAAACGAGAAATTCCCTTATAATCTATCCTAAAAATAAAATTAAAATAACTATATTATCAGGAACAGAAGTGGCCGCTGGGTAAGTAGCTTGCTTACCAACCACTTGCCCAAGGTCAAACTGCGTAGCACCTTGGGCAAGTGTCTTCTCCTATAGCTCCGGGCCTACCAACGCCTTGTGCGTGGATTTGGTATGCGGAAACTGAAGGAAGCTCGTCGTGTGTGTGCGTTTGTGTTTGTGTGTCTGTGTGTGTGAGTTTGTACCCCCAACATCGCGCTTGACAACCGATGGTGGTGCGTTTACGTCTCCGTGTAACCTAGCAGTTCGGTAAAAGAGCCTGATAGAATAGTACTGGCGTCGATTTGCTCGACTAAAGGCGTTGCTCCAGCATGGCTGCAGTCAAAATGGCTAAGACATGTAAACGAATAAAAGAATAAAAGAATATATAAATTTAACCATGCCCTTGTAAGTTGTGCAATATAATTCTTACCTCTATAGCTAGGATCCTATCCATGTCAGAATGATTTATTAAATCTATTCTACCAAAGTACAGAGTCGACAAAAAGATGTAATAGCAATGTTGGCACTTACATTTTATTTGTTTTTTTCTGAGGAACAGATTCGAGCTGGTAGATATAATTAGCGCCAAATTTAATAAATCGGCGTGTTACTTAACTGCCGCTTAAAACATATTGACTGTTGCAAACATTTGGATATACAACTATACCTTCACCTCTCCCTGATATTCTGAAAATATTAGAATGGTCCAGAGATCAGCTGATTACAGAGCGAGTCTAATAAAATAGATATCGAGAGTTCGAATCTGCATGGAGCCTTCGTTATTCAGTCATCTTCGGGTCCACATATTTCTGTGGGGTAAAAAGTTGCTTCCCGACTACATGAATTCCAGTTTGAGTCTAAGTGCATGGTTCCATGGTCAAGCTTCTCCTATTATAGCTCCGAGCCGACGAAAGCCTCATGCTATGATTTGGTAGACCGAAACCGAAGAACCCCATCGTATATGCGTACCTGCGTGTGTTTTATTTCATTGTTTGTCTTTGTGCTTGCTCTGACCTCAGCCGCCGCTTGACAATCGAAGTTGGTTTGTATATGTCCCCGTAAATTAGAAACTGATATAATAAATACAAAGCTTTTAACAATTAACAATTAAATGCTGGTGTTGATTTGATTGACTAAAACCTTTCGAAATGATGTCCAAGCATCACCACCATCCAGTTATTGAAGCAAGGAAAACAGTAACGAAAAGATAAGGTATTTTGTGTTAATTTTAACGGATACATACACAAACATGTCTTTCAAAGACATTAGATTTGCAGCAGATATTTTTGAATAATTGTGTTTTAATCGAGTAGTATATAATATCAAATTAATAACAGCTCATGTAGCCTAGTTGATAGGTTATTAAGCATACGTTTATACGGTCGTGATTTCTATTTCTGGATCAGATTTCATGTTGTATCCTTGGGAGAAGTAATTCAGTTCCTATTATTGAAGTCTACCCAACTAAAAATGAGTACCAGCCAAACATTGAGGCAGTTTTCTATCTTTCTAGCTGTCATATCATTGCTGTTCCTGCCAATCAAGAACAGGATTTTGAGAGGGATTTTATAACTGCTCGTGATTGCAAATGCACAAAAGAAAAAGAAAAAAAAAAATAAACCAAAATCTAAAGTTACCAGCTAGTGGTTTCAGTCGACAAGCAGAGCGTTTTGGGGAAATAACAGAATAAATTAAATATGTATGCATACGGAGTGGGAGTTTCGACAATGTGGACAAAGTCCCCCCAACGAGTTGAGAAAAGTTGAAAAACAAAAGACATTTTTATATCCTATAAATCAGAGTGACAGGCCTCAAAAATGCGTCACAGACCACTTGAAAATTCCTTGGAAAGCTGTTGAGACATGTACGGTAAGTCGTAGCCGAGACGATCACTAGATTCGGAATATTAGACAAAAGAAATTCCCAGGAATAGAATTTGTGTGTCGGCAACAATTATATTTCATAGGAAAACTTAAATAATTAAGCATGTATGCTGTAAACATAGGAAAACACAGTACTTCAGAAAAAAAGACCTTCGTCAGTGTTAAGGTGAAAGAAAATAATTGAGGATTGGACTGTTTCTAAATCGGTGGACTATCAGTAACTTATATTCATCGCATCACTAAGCAATATCAAGCAGCTGGCTTTGACAGTAATAAAATATATTACAATATCTCAGAAGAATCTAAAATCACATGCAGTTGAGCGATGTTACTGTAGAAATCATTCTGAATATTTTAATGTGCTTAGGTTTTAAATATCACGATTTTATTTCTATCATACATTTGTGGAATACTTTCTGAGATGTTCATGCATTAGTTACATAGTGCGCCCTATCATAAGAGGTGATAGATTTATTGTTAAACATAAGAACTTGTCCTTCTAAGTGTGAAAGTGTATGCCAGAAAGTTAATACATTACTTATGAAAGGGTGTTACAGAAATTTAATAATATAATATTAATACATTACAGAAAATTAATACATTACTTTTTAAGAGTTCACTTGATATAATATTTGTTTTGCGTTTAGTATGCTGGAATTGAGAGCAAGATTTCAGTGCTTGTAGGAGAGAGAGTGTGCAGAAAACATTCCATCTTGTTGTGACGCACGGTAGCATGTGTGCAAATACAAGGATAGACTCGAATGAGAATGAACAGACACACAGAGACACACACATACATATATATATATATATAATATATATATATATATATATATATATATATATATATATAATATATATATATATACGTTTCAACCTTTGGCGCAAGGTCGGCAGGTTTGAGTGAGTGTTTAAGTCGATTAATATGTGAAGAAGACGTAAAGACTGACTAAATGTTGTTGAACGCTTTGACCATCGTGTTCACGATTCAGTCAGGTATACACACATACATGCATATATACATACATACATACATACATACATCCACATACATATATATTCCTACACTTGCATAAATGTTCTTAGCATTTCTGTTTCCACAGTATGTGTCATACTTCTGACACATAGAAAATGTATATATACGCACATATAAAGTGAAAAGTACTTATTAGGTACCACTGAAAATGGATGCAGGCTCATATCCATATCATAGATATTTCAGTTAGAATCCTCTTCGCAATTCAGCATTAGATAAATTGACGTTTACATCATCTCTGTTTTAAGTATGTATGTATTATTTATACACACACACACACACATTTATACATACATTTATACAATCGTACATGTATGTATGTGTCTATATATTCATACATATATATATATACGTGTATATATATATATGTATATATATATATATATATATATATATATATATATGTATGCATATATATTTATGTATGTATACCCATACATATATATATATATATATATATATATATACATATATATATATATAATATATATATATATATATATACATATATATATATATATATATATATATATAATATATATATATATATAGGATTGTACAATACAGAGTATCACGTACGCTCACAGTGAATAATATAATTGCGGACATATCTCTACACTATACTTAAAATTATACATGCATGTGTATATATTTGTATATATATATATTATATATATATATATATATATATATATGCGTGTGTGTGTATTTATATGTGTGTGTATAAATAAAGACAGAGAGAAAGCAATCCATGCACTGTGATATTCACACATACACATACGTGTACAGCACACGTCAGTTCATGTGTGTTTGTAGGTGTGTGTGTGTGTGTGTGTTGTGTGTGTGTGTGTGTATGTGTGCGGTGTGTGGAATTATGTAATTTCGAATATATATATTCGTGTGTATGTATGTGTATACTCTCTCTAAAATGTTAAATGGAAAAATTTCACTGAAATGTTATAGTGTATTTAATGACTGAGCTCTTGATATCTTTATTGATATTTTCCATCGACATGTCGTCTGCTAAATGATACATATTTCATGAGCTGTCTATAGGCGAATTTAGCGATGGCTGGCGTTTAAATTGATTGAAAGCAATCCGGTTATTAAATATTTCAATAGACGTTGCTATTCCACTGATAGTATTTATTCAATATAAATTTTCAGTTATTTTTGTAGTGGCATGAGGTATCAAACTTAGTGAATTGATTGACTATTAAGCTTTCGGTAATTTTAGGTTTTGTATAGTTATTTCAGCTCTCGCTACAAGCATTTCCTTTCGTTGATTTCAAAGTAGCAAGAACGGTTCACTTTAAATTTATTTTTAATATACATTCAGTAGTTTTATCTTCAATGTGTTCATTCACTGCAGTGCCAGGAGTAATCTGTCTGTTTTCATTATGATACTTTTCTTTTCATTTTTTGCAATTTTTTAAAAGAAGTTTACATTTCATGATTTACAGTGGTTTTCTTTACTGTGTATGTGTAACACTTGAAAATTTTCGGTATATATTTTCTGCGCTGTTTTAATTTCCAAGGCGTTACATATTATGGGGTGTTTGTACAGCTCCAATCCTGCAATTCTTGTCAGTTACATTTTCATTCCATATCTTAAGTGATAAACAATTCAAAATAATCTGTTATTAATACCTAAAATTCTCTGTGTGATTTGGCGTCAATTTACTCGGCTGGGTTAATATTTTATGTGGTATATTCATTTACATTTGGCTCTATGGCAAAATTCATAACAATATATTCTCTTGATTCAGACCCAAGCTAAATCGTTTCCCAATGCAGAAATTGTCCTCTCAACAACGATCCTATCATTTATATTTTGAATAGGGATAACTGGCTGACATTGGCGTATATTTGAATATAATTTATAATTATTCATTGGAATTTCGACAATTTTTCACATGATTCGATTGCTTTCATTATCTTTACGAAATCCTTAAATTTCTAGGAGGGAAGATTTTTTTTCAATTCCCGTTCTAACAACTCCATCTACTTTCGAAACTGAGTTTTGTAAGTGCTTCTTTGACTACTTGTGAATTTTTTTCGCGATAAATGTCATTTGATTTATTCTAATTTTTTGAG
>NC_043003.1:73874461-73891961 GCF_006345805.1 Octopus sinensis | reverse complement strand
TAATCTCGCTCATTACTAGCCTGTTCCTCGGCTTATAATTACAAATGAATTTAATCTCATCATTACTAGCCTGCTCATGAGATTACAATAGTTCTCCAGGAGTTCAACAATATCTATAACCCTTATTACATCAGCATTATTAGAAACACGTCTAACGACACGACGTAAGAAAATAATGGTATTGTATGGCAATGAGGTTAATAACGATCTATAAGTATTGTAATACATATCGCCTAACATTACGGTATGCTGTATCACATTAGTTCAATGAATGAAACTATTAAAAAACATTAAGGTAGCTGTAAAAACGAAATGAAACAACAACAACGTAATGACAACAAAAATAACATTGCCTGAGGGATAATATTAACATGGTATTATGTTGACAAAGAAAGAGAAAATTGTAAAATTACTGAAATTTTGAGGCACACGCGTTGAAAATACATTTTGAAGAACTGTTCTTTGCTATTTACATTTGGACATGAAATCTATAGTTGAGAAAATGAAGGCTAATGACTATTGATGTCTATACTTATACTAATCTTTCTTATATTTTCATGTACCTTTGACGCCTAAGTAAGAATGATATGAGGTTTATGCTGGCAACATATGTATACTATAACAAAGCCAATATATTTTAACATAAGCTTTGTCTTCATGAAATTACAACGCACATCATCAAATAATAATGACAATTATTGTTATAATGAATATGCCATGTGAAATTATTCATAGTGTGCAAATTGCGATATTTACACAATATGGACATTGGTGAGAGCTTCAAAGCCTAACCTACATCAGTGTAATAATGTAATTTCTTTTCCAGAAAGGAACTTATTCACTTACGGTACAGGAATGTGAAACGTCTAAACCAATCTTCCACATGGTGTCATATTAACTCTCTTTATTAAATACAATTTTATGGCTACATTCCAGTTTATATAGAATTATCATACGTGCGCGCTGCACCGTTCATAATTTCCCACGTTATGTAGAGAATTCAGATGAGGAAAATATTTGTCATGTACTACTTCGTGACTGATTACAGCGGCATTTGTATTTGGCACTATTACATTAATATTTTAATTTTATATATTAGCTGTAGAAAATAAATTTAATAATGTGAATTGATATCCTTGCTGCGTGTTTTCATTGAATCACCAAGCTGGATCCCTCAATATTATACACAAACATTTTTTTTATAAGACTCTCATGAGATTTTGCTTTCGGTTCAGTATATCGAATTTATTCTGTAATTGTGTTAAATCTCTTTTTACAATCTTTTCTATGAAGTGCACATATCTGAAAGGCCCATTTGTTGTTGTGAAATGCAATGTTATTTTCGTTATTTACTAACTTGTCATCACGCGTGTCTCATTCTATCATTTTTCAATCCAGTACTTTTCGCTTGTATGGTGTGATTAATGCAATAAATCAAGATTTAAAATTATTTCGAAAGATAAAACGTTGTGCGTTTCGAAACCCCTTCATTCTTTCTATCAATATTCAAAGATGTCAAGCATATTGTTCAGCTGTCTTTAGCATATATAGTGCAAGCTTTTTTTCTTTCCAACATATCGAACATTATTTCTCCATGTATTTCCAGGAAAACCTTAGCAAAACCTATGTAGACACGGCAATTGAATTAGTTCTATTTTCAAGAATGGCAATCCAGTAGTTCATTTGGTATATAAACTCAACCAATATTCTCAAACCTACATTCAAGAAAAGTAATATAGATTTCTTGTTTAAAGTCCATATGGGTTTTATAAGATTTCTTCAAAGCTACTGTAATGCCAAATATTTTTGTAAAACACTCAGTTTAAATTACTCCATATTGCGTGTATCTTTGTAATTATTAATTCGGTTTGTTATAAGGAAAATAACATGTCATAGGGAACAATCAATAGTATAACATTTTTCGTAACGTTCCTGAATTTTTTCTTAATCTCTTTTTCCATAACGTGCTTTATTTTTTGGGGGGAGGGGGTTAGCGCTCTCATTTCTAATAAATTGTTAAGCGTTTGGACTAAAGATATGAATGTATATATTGCTAGGCACAAGAACTGAGATTTATCAAAAATGTATCTACAACATGTACATGATATTGCAGGCAAAATTAACTATGCAAAATAAAGGGAAACAAAGATTCATCAGAACAGGGTCTTACATGATTATATGTATTCCATATGCCTTCCTTTTCATTTTAGATGGAATTACGAAAAATCTGGCATGAATGCACTTTAATGAAACTAATATAGCCAAGTTTATTTCACACCTTTATTTCATCCATGCTGATCATCGAAGATACACACACCAAAAGTAGGATTTGCAACAAGAAGTAGATTTGGATAGCAATGATAAATCAAGATGAAATAGTTGATTTTACATTGACCTTGACGTAAACTCAATAATCTAGTCTTTTTTTTTCTATGACGGTGAGTCGCAATATGACGACTTACTAAAAGATTCATAGGCCGACTATGAAGAAGAGACGATAGACGTGTGGAATCTTGCATGCATAAATTTCACAGATAAACTGATATCTTACTGTTAAGAAAAGGACTTCAAAATCAACTACAAGTAATTAGTTGCGAGGTCTCGTGAAAGAATACCTACTGGAAAAGTGTCCATACCCCAATGATATTCATACTGACATGGCTACAACATCAGGGCTTGAACTGCCAGCTCCATCAGTATTGCAAACGTTAGCATCTGAATTCAAAAGGGGAAGAGATAGTCTTGAAAATGAACAATGGTCTGAACATCCTGCACCGGCCGCCAGTGTTCAAAACATGTTGATGGATAAAAGGTGAGTGGCTATAAATCAAATAGCCGATGCTATATTCTGTGTGAAAGTTGTGAATAATCTGCAACATGATCTTGGCACGACGGATATCTCCGCTCTCTGGGTGCCAGATCTCTGGACACCTGATCAAGCACATTGAGGTGAACACCTCATGGGAAAAATCTAACTTCGTTTGAGACAGATAGAGCCGGTTTTCTGGAAAAATTCCCGATCCATGATGGTTGTTTTGTTTACTACTTTGAGCCAGAGACAAGTCATGCAGAGGAAGCACTCCTCCTGACCTGCCTCAAGCAAGGCCAAGACCGTTTCATCTGCAGGGAAGATAATGGCCTTAGTTTTTTTGTATGTAAAAGGCTTGGTGTTTATTAACAATCTTCAAAAGTGTCACACCATCAATGGAAAGTACGATTCCAAATTGCTGAAGTAGTTACCAAAGGCTATCACGATCAAACGTCCAGAACAACTGAGGAAAAGGGATTTGCTCTTTCAAGACAATGCTCCAGTACACAAGCCCTTGTGTACTGCTGTGTGTTACTGTGACTTTGAACTAGTTGACCATTCTCCCTATTCTCATGATAGTGATTTTCGTTTCTTACAAGATCGCGTAAAATACCATAATGTTTGACGATTCTGTTTGCCTATTTCTCATACAGTTAGTCTGTATATCTTCCTCTTACTCTCATTCTATCTCAGGATACATGTGTGTGCATTCTTTTATTATTTTATTTGTTTCAGTCATTTGACTTCGGCCATGCTGGAGCACCACATCTAGCTAGCTAGATAGATAGATAGATAGATAGATAGATATAGATAGATAGATAGATAGATAGATAGATAGATAGATAGATAGATAGATAGATAGATAGATAGATAGATAGATAGATATACATTTCCATGAGAGTTAGAGGTTGGGAAGCCAACCATAACTGGTTGGCTTCCGATATACTGCTGGTAATGTTCCCAATTAGTAATACCCAAGTGCTGGTTATCGCGTGGCAATTTCGCAATCGAGTCTCATATATGCGTGGGGTTAAAAAGTGGTTTAACCTTAATTTATACGGCAAAGAGAAAGTTCGGGGGATACGAAAATGACATACATCAACCGGTAGAATTCTATTATGTCTATTTATTCCAAAACAAAAGGGAGTATTATAAGAATACATAAACATGCAAAGATTGTGTGGTAAAAAATATAAACTAGTAATACATAAAAGAGTAAAAGATTAAAAGATCAGTTCCCTACGGCCGTTTCTGCCAAGAGGCCATGCTATCCTCCATGCTAGCTCCATCTCTTGAGTGTTCTGAAAGGATGAGTAGATAGAGTTTGGAGGTTGAGTGTACCTCCAGGCTTCGTCAGAAGGTTTTAAAATCTAGAAGAGCCAATACATACAGGAGTAAAATATTAAAGATCAGTTCCCGTTTCTGCCAAGAGGTCATTATATCCTCCATGCTAGCTCCATCTCTTCAGTGTCCTGAAAGGATGAACAGATAGAGTTTCGCCGGAGGGTTTTAATGCCTAGGAGAGCCGATACATACAAGAGTCAGTTACTAATAGGCACAGTATATTTTCTTCTTGAAGGGGGCATAAGAAGAATAGGAGCAAGACTTAGAGTGTAGAGGAGTAAAATTTAGTAAAATGGATTAGGTATAGGAAAGAGAAATAAGTCATAGACTTCAAGTGTTGCCTTCCAAAATTCATGTTATTTTGTCCAGTGGTGGATATGTGAATATATTCCTTCTAAAGATGAGTCTTTTTAGGAAGAGTAAATTTAGGCAGTTGTTTTTATTTTGTTTACATATAAATACACGTTATATTTGTGTTTACAGTGGTGTGTTTGAAAGTATGGGGTGAAGTATGGTCCGTGTTTCGGAGGTGGAAATTTATATGTAAAATCTTAGTTTGTATTAAAGCGAGTATGGCACCATGGTGTTCGTGTTCGTTACTTTTTCGATCAACAGTCCCTGAATCCTTGTGTGTAGTGGTTATGGTCAGTCCTGCAACTTAATTGGTAAGCTATGATTTTGAAAATTATGACGCGGTTCTGGTTTGTTGATGACTAATTGATAACACAAAAACAAAACAGATGAATATATGACTAAATAAATTATTTATAGAATAAATGGTTAAAAAGCCATGACCACTATGGGCAAGTAGGAGAGCAAAATAACATTCAAACAATATTAAATTAAATCAAATTAAATTAAATTTAGAGAAATAAATAACTAAATAAATGACTGTGAATGAGTGCGATAACTAAAGCAATATGACTAAGGGGATATGATTTAAGGAAGAGCATAAGAAAAAATAAATTTTTACAAACGTATAAAATAAAAAATACAAATATAAATACATATGCATCTACCAGGGGAATCGGCTATGTTGTTAAACATAATATAGGAGGATTCATTTTTGTTGGAAGGCGTAATAAGGAGGATTATCTGACAAGGGACAACAAATAGAACGGACCGGATCGATTGCTTGTTTTTCTGAGTTAGAGTTATTTATTGCTAAAACCTATACTAGTAAAATATAGAATAATGGACATAAAGTATTAAATGGATGGCACTGTGTTATAGCATTAAATTATTTAATTATGTGCTTCATTGAGTGTTTAAGGTAAGCGGGGCAGTAGTTTGAAGAAAAATGTTTACATGTATGTATGCATATATATACATATATATATATATACATATATATATATATATATATATATATATATATATATATATATATATATATATAATATATATATATATATATATATATATATATATATATACATAATACATACATACATACGTACATACGTACATATATATATATATATATATATATTATATATATATATATACAAATACATCTAACGGTAAATCCATGTACATATAAAGGTGGGGTAACCCAAGCATTTCCAGCTAACAAATTAAATAATTAATTTGTTCTGTAGTTGGATGATATTCAATTTATGTCCGAGGGTAGGGGAAATATCAGATGTAGATGCAAATAAATGTATTATTTGGATGAATGTAGCAGATATGGGGTGCAGACATGTAGGGATTCTGAGGTATTACGTACACTATATTATCCTCAATTATCCAAATGTACATAAAGGTTTATATCTATAAATTTATAATTTAGCCCATTGGATAGTGTTCCATATTGTTATTACTCTGCTCACTCTGTACGGCTAAGTGAGGGGAGGGAGTAATGTTAAGGGGGTAGATATAGACATGCGCGCTTACGCGAATACTAAGTACGTTTTACCCCCTTAACTTTACTCTCTTCCCTCACTTAGCGGTCATTGAAAGAGCTCTTATGTCTCAACAACGGTCAATCACACAGTAATTTCCCTTTGTTTAACTGTCATTTCCATAGCATGTTTTCCGGAGCCCGGTTAACTGAAGAGATGGTGGCGTAGATTTCCACCCCGACATCCGATACTCGGAGTTTTATCGTGGTTACCGGATAATTGTCACATATTACATTTACAGATAAATGTGTATATATATATGTGTGTGTGTGTGTGGTGTGTGTGTGTGTGTGGTGTGTGTGTGTGTATGTGTGTGTGTATGTGTGTGCGTGTGTATGTAATTGTTGATCATCTTGTCTGCGTGATATGTGAATAAATTAAGATAACACTATCTGCTAAAAATAAGGATGTTGGAGTGATATTGAGTTCCTCTTGTGATGTTTTGGGTTATGTAATTGTGAGCCTCAAAGAAAATTAGATCAATATGGAAGTTAACCATAAAAATCCTGGAAAACGTGTATTTTATATTAATTATTGCGGAGATTTCTGAAAAGCTGATATTACACCAAATACAATTTTACAGTTAGCCTTCAATCTGTAATTACAAATTAGACCTCTCCATGTATATACTAGATTATATCGTATATGATATATATCCTAGATTATTATATATCGCAGATTATGTTATGATAAAAGTTTAAAAACAGTCCCTGCTCAACGATAGGTTACTCGCATATTCTGTCTTTATATATCCCAGTCGAAATATATCAATATAGAAATCAAAACGCATCGGTATATTGCACATTTCTGTATTTGTGTATGTGTCTATATTTCTGTACATTAGTGTTAAAATATACATCGAGTGATTACTCCACGTTAGTAGTGATTCAATAGGGGTCAATAAAATGTATATCAATTTGAAATTAGTGCAAAAGTTGATATGACGGACTAAAAGCCATGAACTTGATGCCTCTTGTATGACCGCATTTCGATGGTTGAATTGCGTAAATGAATAATAGAAGTAAACGTCATATGTGGGTATATGTATATCTTCCGACTTATGTACACGAGTGTTTACGTTTAAAGAATGTGTATGTGAAATGAGTATTTTCTTGCACGCGAGTATGATATTGAAGCTCCAACTAATTCTGATATATCTCTACATTATTTTTGATTGATGGGAAAGGAAATTCATAGTCTGTAAGAAAACTGCGATTGGTTGGGAAACTATGACAAGTGTAAGTAGATGATATTATTTGTTATGACATTCTTTGTCAAAGTAGTTTACTAACTTACGAAAACAGAATTGTTTCTAAGTATTTGCAGCTCAATACACGGTTCGATATCATATTTATATAGTTTCCCGCCACTTTGTATGCATCTTCCATTATTATGATAGAATTGAAAGTAAAATTCTCGAATTTGCTCCAATAGTGTCATTCTGCATTAATCCGTCTCCGATTCAGTTGTACAATTTGCATGAAATTTGCTTTTTATATTCTTGAATTACTCTACCATGAAATCTTTATTCTGCATTTATTTACAACAAATATATCATTGCATCAATAGTGATTTATTCTTATATTCGATGCACCTCTTTTCTAAAGTTGTTCGTTTTATTTAAAATATTTCATCTACTCTCTTGATATTAAAGCAACGTATTTCCAATACTTAATGCCCCAGATCGTCCCAGCAAATGAGCTACAGATAAAAGTTGTTTGTGATCCCCGCACTTTTAGCAATAGTGTTCGAGTCTTTGTGAAATTTCCCACTAAAATCATGAAATATTATGGTGCCGTACAATTTAGTCCTTTATCTATCTATCTATCTAGCTAGCTAGCTAGCTATCTATCTATATAAATACAGTGTACATTTAAGCACACAAGAGGTATCCATCATAGGACTCCATGCACGCTAGATAGAACAGTTCTTTTTTCATTCCCTTCGAGGTTTTATCCCTAATAGTGGTTTGGAATTTAACTGTTTTATCTAGCGTACAAGGAGTCCTATGATGGATACCTCTTATGTGTTTCAATGTACACTTTATTTATATGAATAATATATAGTATTTTGACTAAATTTTTATACGCTAGGCCACTGGTAGTAGACATTTCTAATATTTCTAATTACCCTTTATATTATTATTTATCTATCTATGTAGATCGTTCTTTATATAGTACTGGGTTGGCAAGTAAGATCCGGCCGTTTTAAAAAAAAATTGGAA
Organism: Octopus sinensis; assembly: GCF_006345805.1. Classification (NCBI taxonomy): domain Eukaryota; kingdom Metazoa; phylum Mollusca; class Cephalopoda; order Octopoda; family Octopodidae; genus Octopus; species Octopus sinensis. The sequence goes on along the minus strand of NC_043003.1, from coordinate 73,883,680 downwards.
TTTATTACGTTTTAAATTTTGGAATCTATGTTTTCGACAATTCTATTTTTGAATCACTTTGGTAACTTTTTTTCTAGTTAATTTTAGTTAATTTTTGTTTATTTACAAATCATTAAAATAGAATGCCAAGTTAAGAAAAACCAGCATTTTCAAGACCTCCTTGTTTTCGCTTTTAATTAAGTTTCTAAGGCCGCAAATGCTGCTCTCGACATTTGTGCTGTGTATGGAGAGAGTGCCCTGACTGAAAGAACCGCTCATACCAAGATCAAACATAAAAATTTTAACCTCAAAGACGCACCTCGTTCTGGCCGTCCTGTTGAAGTCGGTGAAGAACGATTACACCAAATTTTGCATATAAATTCTCGTGAAACGACAAAACAACTGGCAGAGAAAATGGAATGCTCCCACACTAATATAGAGAAGCATCTTCACTCGATGGGTAAGGTTCAGAAGTTTGGAGCATGGTTTCTGCATGCTTTATGTGACAACAACAAGAATCAACGAGCCACAATCTCTGCTGGTTTGCTTGCTCGTCTCCGCTCAACTCATGGACACAATCAACAATTTCTTTACTTAATCGTTACTGGCAACGAATGAGGGAACCTGCACATCAATATGAAGTACCGTAAGGAATGCCTTAGCCCCGGTAAACCAGTGACACCGCGAGTGAACAATTCTTAATAAGATAACGAAGATGTATAGTAAAAAAAATACTGCACTTTATGAACACCTTTTGCAGAATAAATCAGGAATACGATGAATATGATGCTATTTAATATGATTAGTACCTGCATGAAAGATTCGATCAAGTTGAAGAATACAGAAACACTAAGGACTGGTGGCTAAACAACGGAAGAGTTTGGTGTCAAGGTTAGGATGCAAAGGAATAGAGTAGAGTGGAGAGACATGTGGGTCGGTGGTACGGGAGTAGTGGAAATTATGAAGGCTTTTTGTTTATGCGTAGATATAAGGGTTACACATGTTTTAGTAATAGACGACTGAGGAAGATGGTTAGTTTTATCGTTAATGCCACTTACATTACATTTATTATTATGCCACATACATTACATTTACTTTGAATTTTTTTTTTAGAAAATTATGGCAATTTGAATATGCGCTAATTGATGACCTGCATCAAGAGATTTCTATTATTCTTCATGTGAATTGAATTTTCTTAATGCCCCTATACCGTAGAGAAAAGATAGGTCTGGTTAAACAACGCTGTAGAGGCTACACATGTATCAGTGACAGCTTTAATTTCCGCATTGCAACGTTGCCTTGAATGGATAGTAGAATTCCTTTTTGGATGGATTATAATGTATTTCCCGTCAAGTCATTAGATGTGGTAGAAGTATAAAGTTTCGGTGTTTGGGGATGGGTTAATTTGTTAAAGGTACACCCGGAGGAACAAGTTTACAGTAGTAAAATGTTGGTTAAATAGTTTAACTGCTGAATAAGTAAACACGGTGAGGTTTCCACAGCGTATACAATAACCTCCCTTATGCAGTTGACACTGGAACTGTAAGGAGTGTTAGTTCTTTAATTAGGTGGGCTTAATTTACTGTCTAGAAGTATTGAGGTATTGTTATTATATGTACTGTTATGTACAACGTCACTTCCAGTTGGTATGTGTCATTTTTATAGGGCATGCTGTCGTTTCAGTTGGGTGGTTAGGATTGACTTCCACCGCCATATATCGATTTTTCGGTTCGTTGGCAATGCACGGTTATGACGTGAGTATGGCTTCTGTTAATTTCTCTGCAAAACGTGGGTGTTTCGTTATATATGGTGTTATTTCGATAGCATTTGTTATTTTAATAGCATTGTATGTTTATAATTTGTTAGTGTATATTACTTTATTATATATTTCCTCATTTCAAGTGTATATTCATTTATTAATTCTATAATTAAGGATAAGTTGAGTTGTCTCCAAGTAACAGAGTGCATGACTGTTGAATTATAATGAATCATTTAGTTTTTTTTTTATTTACGACGTGTTATTATATATATTTGGTTTCATTAAAAATGTATATGTATGTATATATTTATAAATAAATTGATATACGTTTAATTATATTTCCATATTTTATTGTATTACCTTCAATAAGCAATTTGTTTGGTTAATATATTTTATAGCGTTGAAATTGTTTTATAGATATTCATCCAAGATCGTCCTTTTCCCTGAAAATTGTTGCAAAACTTTGCAAGATGTACTATTCCACTAGTCTTTATCAGGTTTCTTTTTCGTGTAATATCATATTCATGATGCGATATTGTTTCAGAAATAAAGTACCAAGCAGTCGATGTTCATTGTATTATCTGACTGCAATTTTAGGCATCTGTTCTTTGTTATGAGTACTACTTTGTAGCGATAAGTTATCTAGATATGCCTACTCTGTTGTTCTTACTTGTAGTAATTAAGTTGATGCATTCCTAGATACCGTTTGTTTTTGTAACAATGTTTACACCACCGGAATTGATGATACGGCACGTGTGTCAAAACCATAGTGATATCCGCTTGTCATTTCATATACAGGTACATCTTTCACTTCCCCTCTCTTTCACTTTTAATCAAAAGTAAATAAATATAAATTTTTACGGAAGTTAACGAACAATTATATCGTCCCATATTAACGAATTTTGACAGCCCTGAGGAGTATACCGAAAAGAATGCCAAAATTAGACTGTGGTGAAGAAGAAATTTTGAAAAATCAGCGTAAAAATTCGGAAAATCCAACATGTGGGAGTTCTTATCCGAAACCCTGATATTATTGTAATTAGCCATTACTCATTTTGCCCCCAATTTGGATCACGTTTTGAGAACGGAAAATTATCGAATTAGTCATTACTGTGGGGGATAACTGATATGGAGTCCAACAGAGAAAAGAATATTAATTATTAAACATAAAAAATTATACTGATATTTTATTAGCAACCTGAATTACAATGAGGTTGAATTTGAAATAATACCTAAAAGAAATGCACTGTCACACGACTGTTTCAAAAGTCTCTCAGCTTCAACAACAAATATGCTTACCATTTTTCCTCCAAAAGATGATGCTAGAAAACAAATGATGTCTTCCACAGAAACATAACATAGCCTACACATGCAGTTGCACCTTGGGATCACTGTCTCTCTTATTCACCAGGTACTTTTTGGCAACCTCCTGTTCCTGGATTGCAAATGCATGGCCGTCAGTGTGATGTGATGTAGTGGTGTTGTATCCATGAGAAGCTGTGCTCTGTGTCAATTCTACAGTCTTCTTCAAGCTACCGGACAACATACCGATGCACAATCTTTTGTTTGTATGCTGAGTGCTTCCCATCTTGGTCTTCTCTGAGGTAAGAGACCCATGCTGTTTTGGAGCTGTATAGGAGATCATCAGGGAGAGAGTGCTTCTTGAGGAGCTCACTACTACCACGTATAATGTTGCTCGCTTCACTTTTTAGCACTGCATTTATATATTTATTTTTCATGCTGTTGTTTAGCAGGTGCTGCCTGATTAATACCATATGACATTCGAAGGCCGTCTGCACTGATCTCAGACGTCTACCACTTTCATTTCATCTTAGGTAGAACCTGTCAACATTACTGTTTCTGTGCAAGTTCCCAGTTGTTGTCAGGATTTTGCGGATTTTGATATCTATGGAATGAATTTACACTGCACACCAATGAATTATCCCAAATGTTGAGATCAGCACTATAACTGCAAATGCATTGTGGAATATTGCTGTTTTGTTGTAAAAAAGTGAGTTATGAGGGCCATATTTTCCTAAGTTTTGTGTAATATTCTTGGGTCGCTATCTTTATTCACAGTCCCTTCTTTTGATGCATTTTCATTTATGCCTAGTTACTTGTAGCATTCTTTTTGTCAATGGGGGAGACAGAAGACGGTTCATGCACAGGTTTGGGCTTTGGAGGACTGACATTCCTCGTTCTATAACCAAATATGAGCATTTCTTTTAGCCAAATTCCATGCTTATATCAACTGAAAATGTTGTATTTAATTCCAGGTTGCCTTTTTGACATTGGTAATAATCTTAGTAAAAATCTTGAGGTCGTCGAAAAGGAAATTATTAGTTACGCTGTTTTCTGTAGTAGGAACGATAGAGGATTCAATGCCAAAATGATAACAAGTATAGAAAGACTTTCTCCCTGGAATATTCCCTTTGAAATGCCTATACTATTAGAAACAATTATTCTGTTCTCAGTTGTAAAGGTACGAACTGTTGACCATGTCATTGTGAGTCTCTCTATAGCAGCAATTAAGGTAGTAGGTACTTTTGACAGATGTAGGCACTTCAAAACCCATGACTGTGGTGTAGAGTCGAATGCCTTCTTATAGTCAAGCCATACTGTCCACAAGGCTTCTACCTTGTTTTGTTACTTCAGACAGTACGACTGTGTATCATAAAAGTTGTTCGGCACATCCCCACACTCCTTTATTTCCACCAGGCTGTTCATCAGTCGTACTGCTGTTCGACTCACAATGGTCCTGTAGGAATTGGTTGAGGCAACTAGTGTACAGTTTGTAAATAATATTTAGGCAAGCAATGGGCCTGTGGTTTCCTGCCATTTCATTGATTTTATTTTTGGCAACAAGAGTGATCCTTGCTGTAACACGCCAATTTGGAATACCAGCCTGTCCTTCCATAGTCCTTTTAAACACACATATCAATTGGTCTCTATAAAATGCCAGCTTCTTTTACCAATATCCAACTGTTAGGTCCCTTCCAGGAGTCTTCTCATTCTGCAGCTTGCCTACGGCTATAGCGAAGGTTTCTGCATCGATTTTATGTTTTACTGTTAGTGTTGGTACAGTATTCTCTCCCAACTGTATTTAACCACGATGCATTCAGGTTGAAGTCCCTTTTTCGTTCCAACTTTTTCACCAGACTGACTGTAGGAATTCTTGGGAGGGTGCTTTCTTAATGGTAATGTTTTCCTTCCTCTTCTCGCTGTATAACGCTTGTGGGCTAGAAATATATATTCGATTGATACTGGGTCGTTCAAAAATCCGATTGCAGACGAATAACTGTAAGAAGTAAATGAATAAAAGAATAATCAAACCTAAAAATGTTTCCCTTGAACTGTAGAGGAATGCGGGGGTGACTTTTGGCCTACACCAACGAATAAGATCTAGAATACATGTATTGTATATGTATGCATGCCATTATTCAGTTTTATTTCAAGATTTCTTGCCAATGGAGAACGATCCAACCTAGATCTTCTTTGGTTCTAACCTATTGTCTAACCTAAATCCAAGACTTCTTCATTGGAATTTCAACATCAACAGTCATTTTTGTATGTGTGTTCGTATATGAGCAGATCTGTATGTTTTCTTATACGTAGGTATACTCATGCATGATGTTGCGTGTCGAGACATGATCATATATACTTAAATGATAAAGTCCTGGATATTTATAAAGAATTTTACAGTTCTAGTGATTGATTGGATCTGCAATGTTTTCTTTTTAAAACATATGGCTCAAGAGGTACTCTTCCCAATATTTACCTGCTATTATTTTTAATTTCGTGTGAAGTGCATAAGAAGCTAATGCACATATATATGTAACTGCAAGTTTAAGGAAGCAGTAAGCAAGTTTAAGGAAGCAGTAAGCAAGCATAAGGTATATCTCAGAAGGTCAGGTATGTTATTATATAGATGCTTGTAAAACATATATAAAAAGAAAAATTGCCAATCGCGAAAACTCATTTAAGGACATTAAAAAGAGGAATAGCACCAAATTAGTGTAGAAATCAAATAAATAGCAAGTAGAGCAGCTGATTAAATATAAACTCCTTTATAAATAAATTTAATATTAACAAGCGCTATAGGAATAAAATTAACGATATCCATAAATTTAATTTGATAAAAATTTAATAAATTAATAATAGAGCAATAGCTTATAATCAACAGTAATAGTAATAATAAAAATAGTACAAGTGGTAGTAATAGCGATAGGGATGATAATAGCAGTAACGACAATAATAACATACATTAAATAACCTGATACTAAATATACTACAATTCACCACTCCAAGACTAAATGAACTTATTGACTAGTGAACGATTCTTGTTTTTCTAACCAGCAGAATTTTAAATGTCAAAATTTAGACTGTTTTTTAGATTACTAGCACCACGCATATGAAATTTTAGGTAGGACATATATTTATTTGAGACAGGATCTGAAACGCGGTTAATAGCACACCAAAGAAGCGGCAATTATTACCAAACTTGCACATCAAGAAGCAATATTTTGTAGTGTGCAACAGTTTGCAGCAGAATTTGTAGGTGCACACATGGAAAGAGCTGACTGACAGCAAAATAAAACTGGATATCTAAATCGCTATTCTCCTAATTGTTAATTTCATACTTCTTCTCTACCGACAACGTGCAGTCTTTATACAGACATGGATTTACCGACGTGAAGAACTAATATGAATAGTAAAATAAACTGAATGGAATTTTTCTAAACTCACGGAGGTCAGTCAGATTTCACTACCGGGAAAAACTAATACGTACCCACTAAGATTATATATCACTACCTTACTATTTTGGAGGAGAAGCACACTCGAAGATGTAGAGAAGTTACTATTATAATGGAGGGCGTTTTATGGGGCTACCATAGTTTTCTCGCTGATAAAGAGTTTAGTCCCAAAGACAGCTGACCAAAGATCCCTTCAAAATATGATGGGGGGAATGCCTCTCTACAAAAGTAAACACTAGGTGATCATATCTCTTAGCCAACGGTCTTCAAGCTTCGATCTCGAGCCACCTTGTGGTCAACTAAAGACCCTTCGTCTGAAGATACGCCACAAGTCTAAACCCCTTATGATCGAGAAACCCAGAGTAATCATATAAACCGGCCCGCATTATGAAATATAGATGTATTATATATATATATATATATATATATATATATATATATATATATATATATAATATATATATATATATATATATATATATATATATATACAAATATATATATACATATATATATAAATTTAAAATTGCTTTTTAAGAATATCAGAAAAGACCTGGTTGATGGTCCCAACTTCAGGGTTCTTTTGCAGGATTTATAAAAAGTGGACGACAGCTGCAATAAGTGTGGCACTTTTGAGAGGGGAATATGTTTAAAAAATTACATAATTAACAGATAGTCAAGTATTTACTTTTACTCAACTATAAAGCAGCCCTCAATCGTACGTTTGCATGTCATGGTAATACATACCAAGTTCTCTTATATTGCTTTTGGTTTATATATACAACACCACACAAGATATCATAAGAAGATATAGTTTCACTCGCACCAACTTGAACAAATGTAACACTTACAACGTGACATTAGAATCATGGGGATTCCTGAAGCCGCACTCCAAATTCATTTTGGATGCGTTCAGTGGTGCAAGGTGAAATGAAATTTATCTTGCAAACCGGACTGACTGCCGAAGTAGCGAATCCAAGCCAGAAATTAAAGTGTAATGTTCGTGGATAGATGGCCGTTGCTTATATATATTTATACATATATATATGTGTGTGTGTGTTTGCATGCGTGTGGTGGGGACTACTTGAATGTATATAAATATATAAACACACATATATATACCAATGTGTATGTGTGCGTACGGTGGGGTGGTTTAGTGTGTGCGTCCCTGTGCTTTGTAAATTTTGAGTGTGTACGCAAATACAGTGATATGTGTGTTTGTATATATGCATGTATGTATGTACGTATGTGTACAAGTTCAAAGCTGAAAAGAACACAGATAAGAAGCCAGAAAAAATATCAATTTATAATATGCCATTATGAAGCATATAAGTTTCCTTTGAAGGTTTTTGGGCTTCTTTCTCTTTTTTTCTCTTCTAACTAATTTTTAGGCCTGTTTTTGACTCATATAGAGATCACAACATTTTTCTGACGAACAATTTTATAGCGAGTGAAATTTATATGATGTTGCTATTGTTCATTTTCATTTTTGCCATATTCATATTCTCTACTTTACTTTGTTTACTAAGCGTCTCTGTGTCACATCAAAGCGTTGATTGATTTCAGAGGGAAAGATTTATGTTTAGTATATCTATATGTAAATTCTGTGATGCTAGCGAGTTCATTTTTATTTATATATGTTTCAATTTTTGGGTAGCTGTTATGATTTTTTTTTTATTTTACGCTCTCACACAAAAACATTAATACACAACTATCTCTCAATCTCTCTCCCTTGTTCTCTCTATCTCTCTCTGTTTGTCATTCTATTTATATATATATATATATATATATATATATATATATATTATATATATATATATATGTGTGTGTGTGTGTATGTGTGTATGTATATATGTATATATATTTATATATATGTATATAAGTGTAAGTGTATATACACATGCATATTTATACAATACCCGCATATCCACAATTCGTGTATCTATCTATCTATCTGTATATACACTTACGCATATATACATATATATAAATATATATATATTCATATACACATAAACACACATACACACGCACGCACACATACACACACATACACACATACACACACACACACACACACACACATATATATATATATACGGTATATACGTACATATATTCTTTCCACAAAGGAATATTAATAGCACATTTAGAATATTCATCTCCACCAACAACAACAACAACAATAATATTAATGATGATGGTGATGATGATGGTAGTAATAATAATAATAACAACAACTACAACAACAACAACACAAATCATGTCTAATCAGCCGAATATTTTTGTGAAAGACCATCATAACTGGATGAGCTTCCTAATCGAAATATCAGTCTTAATTGACGGTAATGCCTCTCTGGAGAAATTATCAAAAAATAATATCTAAAAAGAGAGATAACGAGATTGTAGGGACTTCAATATGAAAGGATTTGTCTAATAATGAGCGACTTGGGAATGATTAAAATCTTGCAGTTATATTCATAACTGAAATCCTCGCAAAATTTCCACATCTATGCATCGATAGTAGATACAGGATATCACATCTTGTAGTGATGTGACAAGATGTAAAACGAAAGAAAGTACCGTATCATCCTACTCCCTCTCCACATTCTCCCCTTCATTCTCCTCTTACTACTACTACTACTACTACTACTACTACTACTACTACTACTACTACTACTACTACTACTACTACTACTACTACTACTACTACTACTACTACTACTA